>NW_024412433.1:396270-472861 GCF_014898765.1 Herpailurus yagouaroundi | reverse complement strand
TTTATTTATTTATTTATTTATTTATTTATTTATTTATTTATTTATTTGAAACAGAGAGAGAGTGTGGGAGAGGGGCACACAGAGGGAGACACAGAATCTGAAGCAGGCTCCAGGCTCTGAGCTGTCAGCACAGAACCTGACGTGGGGCCCGAACCCACGAAGTGCTGGATCATGACCTGAAGTTGGACACTCAACCAACTGAGCCACCCAGTCGCCCCAGATTTGTGACCATCTTGATACATGTCTCCTGAGTCTGTGATTATAGCTTTTTTTCCATATTTGCTTTTCTTTTTTCCTTAATTTTGACTTGTGGGGAATTTATTTCAAAGAACTAGCTTTTGGATCTGTTTATCTTCTATTGAGTTATTTCATTCATTTCTTCATATTGTGAGAATTGAATTTATTTTCAGTGTTCTTTAATGAAAATATCTGAAACCCAAATTCTCACTTGAACCGGTAGAGCTTTTACTGTGTCCCATAGATCTTGCTTTTGTCTTCCCATTGCTTTCTGGATAGCTTGTGGTTTTGCTTTTGTTACCCTCATTGATCCAAGGGTTATCCAGGATTGTCCCAAATAATTGGGAGTTGTATTTTATCTTTTTTCCCCTAGTTTTAGCAGGTCAGAAGTTGAGAACATAAATTGTAAAAATATTTTTTAAAGTTTAAATTTTCTCTATAGTAACATGATAATTTTTAAATTTTTTCTTTCACTGCTTTTCTTCTATTACCTCAAGATTCTCTATATCAATTCTAATTTATTGGCTGTATTACTCAATCCTCTGCCCTTGCTCATACTATGTTTACTGAATCTGTACCATTCTGAGGGGCGCTATTAAAGTCTCCCACTTGTCTTTTATTTTTACCAAGTCACCTGGTATTTTTCTTAGGCTTTCCTTGTGTGTTTATCTGTTGTAATGATTTGCATGTGCAAGTTTAGGAATGTTGTATTTTCTCCATCCTTTTATGATCATGATTGCATTTTATCTTAAATCTCACCCGGGGTTAATACCAGTAATGTCTGTCCTGCTCTCTGTGTTTGGCTAGGCTGGTATGTTTCAGCCTGTCCCTTTGTTTTCAGCATTTTTGCTACTTTAAGAATGTTCTTCCACTTAATGATTGATTTTATTACTTTTTCTTTTTCCACAATTTTGCTAGCTTGATCAAGTTGCTATTCCATATTTTTCTCTTAATTTGGAAGTTCCACTATAATTTTTCTTTAATTGTTACTTTTTCTTTTATAGTCACTTAATTTCTATATTTGAAAAAAAGACTAAAGCTCCTTCTTCCGCTGGGACCATCTGTATTCCATCTGACCCCTCACTTCCCCTTTGGAATGTTTTACTTCTATGTTCTCACTCTTGCCCTCAACTCTTAAGTAGTTTTATACTAATTATTATTAATACAATTTTCCTAGGATGTCCCTTTCCATTCAGGACACCTTAATTCATTCCAGATAGTTTGTTAATGTATGGACCCTGCTCTTTGTTCTTCTCAGGAAAATATTCTATTGTTATTCTTTTTCTCCCTCTATTCCTTTTTTACTGACAAGAACTCTTATTGATTGCCAACGGGGCATGTGGGTGGCTCAGTCAGTTAAGTATCCCACTTCGGCTCAGGTCATGATGTCACGGTTCATGGGTTCAGGCCCCACATCAGGCTCTGCAATGACATAGGGGAGCCTGCTTGGGATTCTCTCCCTCTTTCTCTCTGTCCCTCCCCTGCTCACGCTTCCTGTCTCTCTCAAGATACATAAATAAGCTTTAAAAAAAAAAAAAGTTAAAATAAAAACAAGATAGATTGCCTAGATTGTTTCTCCAAGACTATCTTTTAAATCATGATTTCCTTCTCTGTGTTTTTGCCCTTGCATTAAGTTTTCTAATATTTGATCTTCCAAGGTGAATCGCAGCTGTGACCATTGTTCAGTTGAGTTACCAAAGTCTGAGTTTGAAAATCATGTTTTGTTTTAAGTAGTATACTTGCATCTTTATCGTAGCGTTACTATTTTTTTGGTTCACGTTATTGCCTTCCTCTTCCTGCAGCTTGCCTGTGGAGCTCTTTTCGGAGACAGGGAGTTGGGGTCACTTATCATCTTACTCCTGGGGTCCTCACACTCAGGGACTCTGTTCTCCGAGCTTTTCCAGGATGCACTATATTCGTTTCCTTGCCAGAAGGTTCTTCAGAATTCACTTCCTGCTTTTGTTCTTCCTAACATTCCTACTTTCCTTTAAGTTTACTTTAATTCCACCACCTAGGCTTGGAGCTATCCACTCCTCCTCAATCACTGCCCTTCCCTTTTAGCCCAGGCCTTACCTCATACTCCCTTCTGAGCCATAGAAGCAACAAGTGGTTTACAGACTGCGTGTGAGTTCTCAACTCTCCTCTGCCTCCCTTCTTGTTCCAGTGGGACACATGAGGGTAAGGCCTTCCCATGGGCCACTAAGAACGAGAACGAAGACTGTAAACTTACCTTCTGTGAAATAATACAAATCCTACTGCTGTTGGCCTTTGTTAACCAAACTGTGCATGGGGGTGCAGGAGCCTCACGTCTTCAGAGGTGGTTGGGAACATTTCCATTCAGAAGGGAAACAGTGTGCAGTTTTCAGGAATGTTAAGGTTTGGGGGATGGGGAAGCAAGAACACGAAGGGCATAAGTTTCTAAGCTCCAGAGGGAATCAAATCTGACCTCATTCATATCTTTTGACCTTGTTACCAAAGACTGTTAGCCGACAGACTCCATGTTCCCCAAAATTTCAAGTCTTCTAAAATTCGTATTAAATTCCAACTATCTCTAAAACTATTGTCATGTTCTTCAAACACTCCAATGCCTTCAGTCCTTTTTCCTTTAATTATAAATGTTGCTCTGAGTGCCCCATTGTCTAAAACTAGTTGTCAAGAGCTCAGAGAACCTCCCAGCAGCAGACATCGCTCTATAAGTACGCTTTCCTTGTTGAAAGGTTTCGAAGAGGGAAAGGAAATTATAGAATTCCAGAGGTCATGAGATTTTGTCTTTTTCTCTTGTTGTGTCCCTGGTTCTTAGCATATAATCAGTACTAGAAAAACGTTTAGACTTTGTTGGAAATAAGGAACGTCTATATGTGTACATACGTGAATGTGGTTGACTTAATTGACCTAATTTTTTATATCTAATTTTTAATGAGATGATAATTTTCTCATTTCTGTAATTTGATGCAGTTAACAAGTAAAACAGGAACTGTTGATGCTTTA
Organism: Herpailurus yagouaroundi; assembly: GCF_014898765.1. Classification (NCBI taxonomy): domain Eukaryota; kingdom Metazoa; phylum Chordata; class Mammalia; order Carnivora; family Felidae; genus Herpailurus; species Herpailurus yagouaroundi. The sequence continues at coordinate 469,636 of NW_024412433.1, read as the reverse complement.
GGTGTTAAGTCTGTGTACATGTCAATTCATACTAAAGTGTGTATGTGTACATGCATATATGTATATGTGGGTTTTTTTCTTAACAGATTGAGAAAACTTCACTGAAGATGTCTAAGGTAAGATATCACACTTTTTTTTAAATTTATTTTAAATTTTATGTGTTTGGTTTTTTTTTTTTAATTAATTAATTTATTTATTTATTTTTTTTTTTTTTGAGAGAGCGCATGCACACTAGCTGGGGAGGGTTAGAGAGAGAGCTGTCAGCACACAGCCCCTCGCAGGGCTCAAACTCACAAGCCATGAGATCATGACCTGAACCAAAGTCAGATGCTTAACCAACCGAGCCACCCAGGCACCCCCATGTGACTCATTTTTAATATGACTGATATATTTGATTTGTTGAGGCAGTGTGTAATTTTTTTTTTTTTCAACGTTTATTTATTTTTGGGACAGAGAGAGACAGAGCATGAACGGGGGAGGGGCAGAGAGAGAGGGAGACACAGAATCGGAAACAGGCTCCAGGCTCTGAGCCATCAGCCCAGAGCCTGACGCGGGGCTCGAACTCACGGACCGCGAGATCGTGACCTGGCTGAAGTTGGACGCTTAACCGACTGCGCCACCCAGGCGCCCCTAGGCAGTGTGTAATTTAATTGACATTCTAAAAACTTTGAACTTTATTTTTTTAGATTTCCAATTTGTTTCTCAGTACATCAGTAACAATCCATTTAGCCTCCTTTACATCATTTTCAGAACACCAATCAAATAATAATTTAAAATTCTAATCATATTTCATCATGAAACTTACAGGGTTCTTAGACTTGACAAATTGGCTTGTATCAGCTCTTGCAGATTAGCCCAGAGCCCTGAAGTAAATTAGTTTTGAAAGACATGCTGAGAAAAGCAGAACTTGTGGTTAAAATTGCAAGATTATTACTTCCCTTTGCCTTTTATTTTTGAATGTTTCAGTGTTCATTACTGATGCATAATTACCTTACTAATTTTTACTTTTTATGCAAGTATGAGTCGGGAACACTGATGAGCAAAAAAACAAATAAAAATTAACCATAATTTCATCACCTAGAAATAACCACTAGTAACATTTTATGAATATTTTTACATCTGCGCATGTGTGCATATGAATATACGTTTCCAAAATCCTAAAGGAAAAATACTATCTTATGTCTTGGCTGTCAAAATTAATAAAGCAGTTGGTGTATCCTTTTTTGATTTCCTCACATTTTTAGTATGCTATGCCTAGATTCTATAGCTTTGATATACTTTATGGCATCTCCGGTTTATTCCACCTGTCCAGGAATATTGATGCTTCGTTGTCCTCAGCTGTGATTCATTTTTCATTCCTAGTCTTCTCTTTGATCCTTGAAGCCCGATGCTCACATCCCACCCCTAAATGGCCTGCCTCACCCTTGATGGCACTGTTGCATAGAGCTGGGAACAAACAGGAGACACGGCTTGTTCCTGAACACTGTTCACAAATGCATCACACCTGATACCTAGAAGGATTGGCTTTTAGAAACTATTCTTCTGCTAAGTTTGTTCTGTGAAACCACTTTCAGTTGTGGCATTACTTTGTAAGTTTGATTTTCCTGCATGTAATAATAGTAGATTGGTTTATCTTTTTAAAAGTGTTAAGTGAATACAATCAGTTTTCTGATACAGGTGATTTTTTTACAAAAATGTGGATTTGTTTGTGTATTTTTTTTAATTTGTGGGAACTAATGATACCTATGTTTGTCACAGGTTTGATTATATCTTAAAGGCAACTAATAAGGTGTTTTTTTGGTTTTTGTTTTGTTTTGTTTTGTTTTTGTAAAATCTTATTTTAGCAACAACCAACTCAGTTTATAAATCCAGAAACTCCTGGCTACGTTGGATTTGCAAACCTTCCCAATCAAGTTCACCGAAAATCAGTGAAAAAAGGTTTTGAGTTCACACTAATGGTGGTCGGTAAGAAATTAACCTTTACACCTTACACCTTTGAGCTTTTTAAATATGCAGGTGTTTCCTCTTCTCAACCTTTAGGGTATAATTGTGTGACCTATAAAGTCCAAGGGAATATTCCTTTATTGTCAGGATCAAATAACTGGGGAATTTGAAAAAGATTGTTTAGAAAATTTTTCTGAAGAGTAAAATCTTAATATTTCTGTCGTTTCCTTATTTGTATGTGGTGGAAGTATTCACTCATTATGCCAGTGAGCCTCCAGAATGGCCCCAGTGATCCTTGCCTCCTGGAATTTGTGATACTTTCTAGCCCCTTCCTACATTGAGTAGGACTTAACCCGTGTAGCCAGTAGAACATGGCAGCAATGAAGGTGTGTGACTTTTTTTTTTTTCAACGTTTATTTATTTTTGGGACAGAGAGAGACAGAGCATGAACAGGGGACGGGCAGAGAGAGAGGGAGACACAGAATGGGAAACAGACTCCAGGCTCTGAGCCATCAGCCCAGAGCCTGACGCGGGGCTCGAACTCACGGACCGCGAGATCGTGACCTGGCTGAAGTCGGACGCTTAACTGACTGCGCCACCCAGGCGCCCCGAAGGTGTGTGACTTTAAGACTGGGTCATAAAAGACATTGCAGCTTGCCCCCTATCTTTTTTTGAATCACTCTGGGGGATGCCATCCACCATGTTGGGAGGACCCTTCAGAAGCCTTATAGAGAAGTCTCACAAGGCAAGGAGCTGAGGGCCACCAGTTGCTGTGTGTAAGCTGTCCAAGACCTTCCGTAACAAAGTTATAAACAAGCTTTGAAGGATCAAGCTGGGTGAAAAATTAGCTGCTTGTCAGGACAAAACCCATCATTCATTAAAGATGGAAATCAAAATCCAGTGTACAGTGTAATATTTACACTTGCCATCATCCAGTAAAAAGTTGTAAATGCAAAGAAGCAAAACAGTGTGGCACGTAACCAAGAGAAAAATCAGGTAATAGAAACAGATCCAGAAATGATAGAGATGATAGAATTAGCGAACAAGACCTTTTACTATTTTAACTGTGCTCCTGCTACCTAAAGGAGAACATCAATATAAGAAGGAAATAGAAGATAACCAAAAGAACTTACATGGAACTTTTAGAGATTAAATTTTTTTCTATATAACAGCAGATTATATACTGCCGAAGAGAAAGGGCAATAGAAAGCATCCAGACACCAAGTAGAATAAATAAGAAAAGCACACAATAAACAGTTGGTGAAAGCACTGATAAGAAGGAAAATCTTATAAGCAGGTGGGGGGCGGGGAACAAGCACATTACATGCAGAAGGTCAAAGGTGGAAAGGACCACTGACTTATCATATATGAGCCATATGCAGTGATAGTTTAAAGTACTGAAAGAGGGGCGCCTGGGTGGCGCAGTCGGTTAAGCGTCCGACTTCAGCCAGGTCACAATCTCGCGGTCCGTGAGTTCGAGCCCAGCGTCGGGCTCTGGGCTGATGGCTCAGAGCCTGGAGCCTGTTTCTGATTCTGTGTCTCCCTCTCTCTCTGCCCCTCCCCCGTTCATGCTCTGTCTCTCTCTGTCCCAAAAAAAATAAATAAACGTTAAAAAAAATTTTTTTTTAAATAAAGTACTGAAAGAATAAAACCATCGGCTTAGAATTCTGAATTAATCAAAAATGACCTCGAAAAATGGAGATTTAGAGAAAGATGAGATATAAACATTTTTAAGTAAAAGCTGAGAATTTGTCACTGTCAGATCTACACCAAAAGAAAGATTAAACTGGGTTCTTCAGGTTGACGGAAAAGGTAGAGCACTGGAAATGGCAAGTGTGTTGGTAAATGTAAAACACTTTTCTTGGTTTTTTCATTTCTGTCAAACATAGTTTTAAAGCCAAGTTAACAGTGTTTAACATGGAGTAAGATGAATGAGGGCAGCACAGGACGGGAGGGTGCTGAGCTGATGTTACATAAGGGAGGGCTGCTGCGTTAGGGGTGCGTGTTATCAACTCCAGAGCAGCCACTAGGAAAGTCAAACAAGGGTTTGACTGAAAGCCAATAGTTTTGATAAAATAGAATACAGAACCCTGTTCAATCCAGAAAGCAGCAAAGAAACAAGAGATGAGACAAATGGAGAGAGGGCAGCACCCTAGCAGAAGGGGCATAGCCGTGACTGGGACAAGAAGTCAGAGGGAGAGAGTATGAGCCTGAAGGACCAGAATGGAAAATCATCATGCAAAGCCCAACCATAAGAAACCCAAAGCAGCTGTATTGATACGAGACAGAGTAGACTTTGTGTCTACTACCTGGATATTCCCAGAGATAAAGAAGTATGTATCCTAATGATGCAGGGATGAGTTCAAAACAACATCATTTTAAACGTATGTCACCTAGGGGCGCCTGGGTGGCTCAGTCGGTTGAGCGTCTGACTTCGGCTCGGGTCATGATCTCGTGGTCCGTGGGTTCGAGCCCCGTGTCAGGCTCTGTGCTGACAGCTCGAAGCCTGGAGCCTGCTTTGGATTCTGTGTCTCCCTCTCTCTCTGCCCCTCCCCCACTCATGCTCTGTCTCTCTTACTCTCAAAAATGAATAAATGTTAAAAAACAAATTTAAAAAAATAAATGTATGTGCACCTAATGATGGAGCTTCATAATGCACGATGCAGAATCTGCAAGAGAGAGAAATCTGAAGGTTGAGCCAACTGATGTCGAGAGCACTGTGCTGAGAAACCCCACGGTATACATTCTTTTCAAGTGCACATGGAGGATTCACCATAGATACTCTTGTGAGAATATTTTAGTAGGCCAACATTACCCTGTAGTCAATGATGAGAAAGTATAGACAATTCATGAGCGTAGACACAGACATCTCAATAAAATTTTAGCAAGTCCAGCAATACATAAAAATGCTTAATACATTAAGTTCTACTATAATGCAGTATACACGTGTTCCTTAAAAATCACCATGCTGTGGGGCACCTGGGTGGCTCAGCCGGTTGAGCGTCCAGCTTTGGCTCAGGTCACGATCTCACAGTTCATGGGTTCGAGCCCCGCCTCGGGCTCTGTGCTGACAGCTCGGAGCCTGGAGCCTGCTTAGGTGTCTGTGTCTCCCTCTCTGTCTGCTCCTCTCCCCACTCATGCTCTGTCTCTCTCCTTCAAAAATAAATAAAAACATTAAAAAAATATCACCATGCTCTGCAGTAATGCACTTGAAGCCATAGGCTTCTGGAGAAAATACAGGCACAAAAGTTGCCTCAGGGACCTATTAGGAAGAAGTAAGGAACATAATAAAAATGGTTTTTACATGTTAAATGGTTTTACACTTGTTAACTGGTTAAAATAATCATACTATACTGAATATGGGCACTATAGCTTGACCAGTCTCTGAAGTTTGTCAAAGTGGGTGTCGGGAAATGGTGGATGGGAAGCTGTGTCAGGAGAGGTGAGTGGGGATGGTCCACGATAACTGTTGAACAGAGGTCACTGGTGCTGAGGGGTGCACATTATTGAAAATGTTCTTTCATGGCTTGATTCTACTGGATACAGTTTTTGACGTTCACCTAGTTTGTCACCAGTGAAATCACACGAGCAGATACAATGCTTGTATTATGTTGAAGTTGTTCCCTAGTATATCAATTGTGTTGGAACAAATTCTCACCTTCAAGGCATGTGTTAATGGCAAAGCTGTCTATACATCCTAATGAATGGGGTTTACCTCAGGAGCACATGGGTTTTGGGGGGAGGGGCTTTTGTGTTTTTATTTGTTTATTTGTCGAGAGAGCATGGTGGGGGGGAGCAGGGGAAGAAGCAGAGGGAAAGAGTGAGAGAATCTCCACGACCTTGAGATCACTACCTGAGGCAAAATCAAGAGGCCAAAATCAAGTGACTCTTGACCAACTGAGCCACCCGGGCGCCACCCCTTGGGAGTGCATGATTTAACATTAGAAAATTAATCTGTGTGGTTCTAAAGGGGAAATTTATGCTGTCATCTAAAACATGCAGTCGCAACAATTCAAACCCATTAAAGATTTTAAAACTTTGTAAACTAAAAAAAACAAGGAAATTTTCTAAAACATTCTTAATTGCAAGTGAAATGATTTGTGTATGTTAAAAATTATAAGGAATCCCAAAACTACTATGTTTAATAAGTAAATTTTATCAAGTTGCAGGTTCTTTTTTTAATGTTTTATTTATTTTTGAGAGAGATAGAGTACAGAATCCAAAGCAGGCTCTAGGCTCTGAGCTGTCAGCACAGAGCCCGACACAGGACTCAAACTCGTGAACCACGAGATCATGGCCTGAGCTGAATTTGGACACTTAACTGACTGAGCCACCCAGGTGCCTCCACCAACAAATAATTTTAAAATGAACTTGAAAAGACCGTCAAAAACAATGGTAACAAAAACTTTTATTTAATGTATGTTTGTTTATTTTTGAGACAGAGGTCGAGACAGAGCATGAGCAGGGGAGGGGCAGAGAGAGAGGGAGACACAGAATCTGAAACAGGCTCCAGGCTCTGAGCTGTCAGCACAGAGCCCGACACGGGGCTCAAACCCACGAACCGTGAGATCATGACCTGAGCCGAAGTCGGACGCTTAACCAACTGAGCCACCCAGGCACCCCAACAAGAAACATTTTAAAAGACAGTACCATCCATAGTAATATAAGAAATGCACCATGCTTAGGCTAACTTAGCGGAATGGGTGCAGGACCTTCACTGACACCATGGCAGCACTGCTGAGAGAAAGACAAGCTGTGAGACCTGCCAGTGCTCTGGGTGTGACCGTGCACACCGTGCCTGTGACTCTGCCCCTAGAGTGACCCATCGAGTCAGCACATTGCCAGAGTCACACCAGGCTTTTTAAAATAGAAATGAACAATCTGGTTCTAAAGTGTGAATGTAAGTGCAGAGGGCCTAGAACAGACATTTCTGAGGGCCTGTACTATCTGATTTCAAGCCTTCCCAATAGGAACCATGACAGCGTGGTGAGGGTGGAACTCCAGATCAACTGAAAATACCAGCCCGAAGACCCATGTACACATGATCAACTGATTCATGACAAGGGTGCCAAGGTGACACAGAGGGGGAGAGGTTAGCCATTTACAAACAGCGTTGTACCAAGTGCGTGGTCGTGTGGTGGGCAGCGAACGTGAACCTTCCTTCACACCGTACAACACACTTAACTCCAAGTGGGTTGTTGGCTTAACTGTAAAGCTGTAAGAAGTCTAGAAGAAAACGGGCAAGAAAATTTTCATCTTGGAGTAAGCAGATTGCTTAGGACGTGAATAACACTAATCACAAAATAAATGAAAAGTTGCACTTCGTTAAAAATTCTCTTCAGAAAACAAGAGAAGGTCATAAACTTGAGAAAGCGTTCACAGCACCACGTGCAACGTAGGACTCCTATCCAGAACATAAACCCGAACAGCTCAGAAAGAAGATAGGCTACCCAGTTACAGAAAGGGCCACGAGATTGGGACAGACGTTTCATAGGAGATCCTGAATGGCCAGGACCCACGGGATCCCACCACACGCTCACTGGAATGGCTGAAATTTGCAAAAAGTCCGGTAGTCCAAGTGTTGGCAAGGATGTGGACAGACGCACCTCTCCTAGTGGCTAGTGACAGTGTCAAGTGATAACAACCACTTTGGAAACAGTTCGGTGCTTTCTTAGCTGTTACTCCCTGTGTAACTAGACCATCCGCTCTTAGGCAGATACACAGGAGAAATGATAGCATGACCACAGAGCCTGCTCCTGGATGTTCACAGCTGCTCTCCCTGCAGTGGCCCAAACTGGATGTAACACAGGTGTACCCAGCAAGAGGGTGATCAACATGTCACGATGTGTCCACATGAGAAAAGGAAACGGACTGCTGATGGATGACGTGACGTGGATGAACCTCCAGAGCTAATTGTGCTGAGCCAAAATAGCCAGATAAAAGAAGGCATGTTGTATGATCCCATGTTTGTGAAGTTCTAGAATAATCAAAACCAGTCTGTAGAGACAGAAAGCAGATTGGTGTATGCATATAATGACACGAGAGGGGTAGAGCTGACTCTGACTTAGGCAAAGGAGCTCTCATGGTATGGAGATCCTTTCTATCTTGAGTTTATTTATCTGAGTGTGTACTTGGTCAGACTAATCCGTCAGTACAGTTCAAATGACTGTTGAACTGAGGTGTATGTGAGTTACACCTCAGTAAAGTGGGTTTCAAATAAAGCAAGTAGTAAGGGAATTAAAGGTGAGACGGGGAGTGAATAACACCTAGAAACTTAACCACGAGAACCCTCAACTTTTAAATTGTACCTGTTAGAAGCACAAGAAAAATGATACACAGGTATCCCCTGCTTTCTGAAAGTTACTGGCATGCCACTTTTATGAAAGGCCTGTAGTAGTGCCTGTTTTCAGTAATAAAAGACCAGCAAGAGCTCAGCAGGTTTTGCAGCAAGCTGTGGCAGAGGCAGCACGCCCGCCGAGCCTCCTCGCGAAGCGCTTCGGTGTCCGGCTGCCAGAGCTGTCTGAGAGCATCTGGACTTTATCTCAACTGATTTTGTGCACCTGTTATGATGTGTTCTAAGGTATCAGAAAGGCTGAGAGGTGATTTTTTTTTTTTTAAGCTAGGAGTGTCAAAAAATGTTTCCATCTAAGTGAGTGGTATAATGCTTTTTTGCTTTCTACCATTTGGGCTTAGGAACAGTCTACTTTCGGGTAGAGGGAGAACCTGTATCAGGAAAAGGCCAGTGCACCCACCTTGTAAGTCAGACGCTATTGAAAAAGGTGTTTTCAGAATTGCAGATAACATCTAAGGGAATAAGAAATTTCATAAAAAGGTCATATATGCAAGTGAAAAACTACAAATGTTTGGGCAGCAATCTGGAAGAAGGACTTAAAAATCACAAATAAGTTCTTTAAAGACATCACAGATCAAAGCCCAGTGGCAAGTTGCTCGTGAGGGAACGTGGTGCCTGTGCTGCTGAAGTCTGGCCAAATGGTGATAGTTGGTGATAGTTCATATCAAGTTTCCAGCCTCCCCACGAGTATTGGGGGTGGTGGGTCTGTTCACAAAAAAAGCAAAATTAAAGATAGAAAGCCTATTGTCAAATATATATATTACCTGGTAGAAAGTGCGAAGAATGGATAGTGTGACCGAATTCACAAGAGGGTTACAGAATGAACACTTCCGAAGACTCCGGAACTAAGCTAAGAGAACGAATCCTTGTAGGTTCACGCGTCCTGAAAATGCACACTTGTGTCCTGGTGGACTCGTTCATAAGGGCACATGCACCTGGGACCTTGGCCACTCTGAGCCGGGCCTGCTTGCGCATCCTTACCCCGTGAAATGGCTTGGCTCTGGGCAAAAAAGAGATCACTTATGGAGTGCTGCCCTTCGGGGCCCTCCCAGGTGGCCCTGGCTGCAGGCTGTTTGAGAAAGCAAGCGCTTTCTTGTGTTGGTTAAAATTGAAAAGTAAATGTGAGGAGGACACCCTCCACCCAGGTTAGGAGCTTTTTGTTTCCTAGCATTCCTGGCTTGGCCTAAGTTTTGTAGGGGGATGGGAGGGTTCGCCTAGGTTTTGATTGGAAGCTTCTGGGATCTCTGGGACCCTGAGCCTGATGGGATTTCAGGATGCTGTAAACCCAAGCTCCCTTTCCTCCTGTGCATATTCTTCATGTGGCGGCGCCCCCTTGTGCCTGGTGCTGTGTATCTCGATTGGTGAGAATGTAAGCCGTTTTGTAAACCCTGAGTACCTCCCATCCCAGTCAGCTTCTGCTGTCATCACTGGTGCAGGACAACTACGTAGGGTTGCTCAGCCCCGTGCATTTTATGCTGTGAGATATACACTCCAGGGCCTCTTGAGCTCTTGTGTCTCCCATGTATAGGCACCTGAGAAACGCCTCTGGGACAGAGATACTGGTGAACGAGAAATCACAAAGCTAGCCACGCCCAGAGATTCGGCCCAACAGCAGCATCATGTTCTGAGTTTATGAGTTAATTACTTGTAGGTGCTGCCTGAAAGCCATTCCAAGGGAAGATGCTTCCACCCTTAAAGTGAAGATTTGTAATTCAGAATCAGACATTGGAATGTTGCAACTGCTTTTTTTTTTTCTTTTAAAGAAGGTGTCTCTACTCAAACACCTCTGCTGAGATGTCTCCTGAGCCCCATTCCCTTTCAGCTTCATTACCCACAGCTGTCACCACTTCACTGGTGGCAAAGTAACCTTGCTCGTTTGTCGTCTTCCCCACTGGACTGCCAGTCTGCACGGGAGCAGGAATTTAGCTGTCCAGCACATGGAGCTGTGCCAGGCACACATAAAGACTGAGCACTCGCTTACTGGCAAGACCTCTTCGTTTTGTGATAAAGACGTAAACTGCTGGGCAGTTTGTTAAAAGGATAATTTGATGGCATATTTTTATGCTCTTTTATTTGGACATGTTCAGCGTGTAATTCTGGTTTTGTCCTCTTGGTGGTCCTTTACACGTATGAAAATTGCCATCCAATTAAAGCGCAGTCCTGATTTTCTATGTCTACTCATTTCAAATTTACTCTTGTACTTCATTTTACCGGAAATAATTTTCAAAACAGATGTGTGCTCCTTCCACGTGCTGCGCAGGACTTAGCAGAGGGAGGTTCAGACCAAGATGCCCAGGAGATAGTCAGGCACCGAGTTCAGAAGCAGTTCTCCACGCGGAATGTAGCCTTAGCTGATAACAGCTACAGTGAAATGATGGCATCTGTGCATGCTTCCTTAAGATGTAATATTTCATTTTGTTGGGGGGGGGTGGGGAACGCCTGGGTAGCTCAGTAGATTAAGCTCTGACTCGATTTCGGTTCAGGTCATGATCTGACGGATGATCAGATCGAGCCCCGTGTTGGGCTCTGTGCGAATAGCACAGAGCCTGTTTGGGATTCTCTCTCCCTCTCTCTATGAATGACCCTTCCCTGCACGCACTCTCTTTCTCTCAAAAAAATAATAAACATTTCTAAAAGATATTTCATTTGTGGTGTTTTGCATCCTTGAAGTTAAGTTGCAGATGCTCAGAATACAAACGTTACTTAACTCAAGAGTGTTCAGAATTCAGGTATTATGGTAGTTGAAGAGCATTATTAACTCATTATATATTCGAATGAGTATGTGTTTCTCTTAATTGGTCATGTCACACTCAACAGTGTTGCGTGGGCAGGCTGTCTGACCTGAGGCAGCTGCCGGGCCAGTGTTGGGGCACGGAATGTATGTAAAGCAGGAAAGGGAGGAGGTGGCCTGCCCCTGCCTTGGCGACAGGAGGAAGAAATGCAGACTGCGACGCAGCCTTGGGCGTGTGTTCTGGTTCAGGTGCCCACAGCTTGGCGAGCCATAGTGCACTTGATATTGGTAGATCAGTTTCCTGAAAATTGGGAACTTTAATAATTACCAAAACTCATAACTGAAAACCTTTGCATTCTATTTATCAAAAAATAAAGACCCACCTCTAAAAGTCCATCGTATACATTCGTGAAGAATTAAGGGTAATGTTTCTGATCTCACCACATGGGAATTCTGGAGACTCAGAGACCTTGATTCCAGTCAAGGCCCTGCTCTGGACAGCTCTCTGAGCAAACGCCACTTAGTAACCTTCGAGCACCCGTTTCCCCATCAATGAAGTGGGGAGAGTCGTACCAAATTGGTAGTGGTCATATGGAGTGCAGAGAATGGGGTTTGTGAGGGCTTAGCCTAGTGCCAGCCCGCACGTAAACTCAGGAGATGAACCGTGTCTTACAGGTCAAGTCATGACAATGTTTTCATTTTCATCTAAAGGTGAATCGGGTCTAGGAAAATCGACTCTCATAAACAGCCTGTTCCTGACCGATCTCTACCCAGAAAGAATCATACCTGGAGCCGCAGGTACGGAAGCCCCCGCAGGACTGTTAAGTGTCGTGCTACACAAGAGCTGCTGAGAGCACATAATTGGTGTTTTTGCCTCAGCTTGAAACACAAGGACAAGCGTTCTTTCGGTCGGGAAAGGTGCTGACCTGCAGCCCTTGAGTCTTGGTTGTAGACTCGGCATTTGTGCATGGGTCCATCGTCTCCGAGTTTGTTTTCCTTTATGGTAAAGTAGAAGGAATAGTTTCTGCCTGTATTCTGTGTTTGACGGGAGGGCCGGGGGACGGTGTTTCCTCGTGTGAGAGTTCTGTAAGTGGCTGACTGCCACGGGTGTAAGTATCTGCCTGCGCCTGCTGTGTGAGCAAAGGTCATAATTTTCAGTGTTGGCATTTTAACTTTTCCAGCTGCCGTTTCATCTTCGCTTCCAGGTCTCCCTTGCCAACTTGGGGGTTATTTTTACACAGTTCTTGTGTTAGCTCGGAAAACCTTCCACTAGGAAAGGTAGTGAGGTTCGTTTGTATCTTAATAAGAAGGTAACAAGTTCGTTTCTCCTCTTGTGAACTGGGTCGGTTTTTAGGTACATCCTCTCATTAAGTTTGTTTCTTTTTTTAGAGAAAATTGAAAGAACTGTCCAGATCGAGGCTTCGACCGTGGAGATTGAAGAGCGAGGGGTCAAGCTGCGCCTGACAGTGGTGGACACACCCGGCTACGGGGACGCCATCAACTGCAGGGATTGGTATGCTCCTCGGGGACACGGGGTCCTGGAAGTGCTATGGTTACTCTAACGTATTCAGGTTTCATAGCATTAATGAGTGATGACTAGGCTTGAGGTAGCTGTGTATAATAATACAGTGAAACAGTTTACAAGTGTGCTGATTATAACATTTGAAGTGAGGAATTTCAGAGAGAAGGAGTATTTTTTCTGGAAGAGCCAACCATCCATCAAATGCTAGTATAAACGAAACCCCTTGATCTGAATCAACCCTGGCCAGTGGGGAAGATTGTGGTCTAGCCCTTTCCCTTAGAGACTCGGTCCTTGACATCATGAGCAAAACTAAGGAAAGCTACAAGCAGAAGAGCAGTCTGTCCCTGCGCTGCGCAGAGAGCACCACGTTCGTGGTAGAAACTGCAATTTCTTACGTCATCAATGGACAGCATCAACTTGCCAGCGTCTGATGAGGGAAGGGAAGGAAGGGGAAGGGTCTCCCGTCTCCTTTCTTTGGGAGTCGCTCCCTTCTCTCCCTGCTCTTTGGTTCACACTTTCACACGCCTGCCCCCACCGTGTGTTCTGCTGCTGCCCCTCTGCCCTCTGCACAGTTACAGTCCTTGCGAGAGCTGGCGGCCCTCTGTCCACTCAGTCACCTCAGATGCTTTCATTCACTTTGTTTGTTTTAAATGTTTATTGAGAGGGTGCGCATATATGCACGCCGGTAGGGGAGGGGCAGAGAGAAAGGGAGAGCGAGAATCCCAAGCAGGCTCCTCGATGTCAGCACAGAGCCCGACACGGGGTTCAGTCTCATGAACTGTGAGGTCATGACCTGAGCCAAGGTCAGGAGTTGGACGCTTGGAGTGCCTAGGTAGTTCAGTCTGTTAGATGTTGATTTCGGCTCGGGCCAGACTCCCAATGGAGCCTGCTTGGGATTCTCTCTCTCCTCTCTTTGCCACTCCCCACCTCCCATTGGGGTGTGCATGTGTGCTTTCTCTCTCTCTCAAAATAAACATTAAAAAAAAAAACAACCGGATGCTTAACTGAGCCACCCAGGCACCCACCTCGGGTGCTTTTACTTATTCCCTTTGGGCCTTTAAGCCCCCTGTGGTTGGGGGAGATTATGCTTGGCACACTTTCCAAAAACATCCATCTTGCCAAACATAGGAGTGAGTTTTCCGTCCCCATCTTATAAGTGGTTGTCAAATTGTATTTGGTGTGGAGGCAGGGGACAGAAAAAGCCTGCGTCTTTGAAGTTTGGGACTGCCTGCCTTTGGAATCCGATAGTCAGTATTTGTGTTTCTCACAGTTTTAAGACCATCATCGCCTACATTGATGAGCAGTTCGAACGGTACCTGCATGACGAGAGCGGCTTGAACAGGCGGCACATCGTTGACAACAGGGTGCACTGCTGCTTTTACTTCATCTCCCCTTTCGGCCACGGGTATGTGGGCCACTGGCCGCAGAAGCCAAGTGTACTAGAGTCTCGTCTTTACTCTGTGGGCTGATCGTTGCCCCCAATTGCACATTTTAATACAAGAATTGAGATAATTTTGAGAGAACAAAAATGTGTGATCTCCCTGCTCTTCCCCTAAATTCGTGGCACTGTCTCACTCCTCACAGACTGAAGCCCTTAGATGTTGCATTTATGAAGGCGATACACAACAAGGTGAACATTGTGCCTGTCATTGCCAAAGCCGACACCCTCACACTGAAGGAGCGGGAGCGCTTGAAGAAAAGGGTGAGTGTATTTTACTCAGGGTAGCTGAAGGCCAGGTGCCTCGGAAAGAGAGTGGAGGGGTGTCCTGAGATGTGGGGGAGCAGGTAGGGAGGCTGGTGGTTTTTTGAAAAACACCTAACAGTTGTAGATTTTTAGTATTTTGACAAAGATGTCAAGTTCTTATTCTTTGTAATTCACCTTAGATGAAAATACTGTCCATGAGTAGAAGGGACGCCATGTGTTACGAGAGTGGAATGAGTATGGAAGTGTGATCATCTCTGTGAAGTTTTGTTATTTTATCTAAACATTTTATTGCAGCCAATTCATTTAGGAATGTATTTCAGTTGTAATCGTTTGGTACCATAAACGTTTCAAGGGCTTGTGTTTTGGCCATTTAGAGGTTGCCTTGAACTTGTCCATCTTCCAGCCTGTGTGACTCTCACCGCCCAGCAGCCCTATGCCGGTCATTGGTCTCTGGTGTGTCTTTGTTGATTCTTTCGTATACATTTTTTAATTACTTGTCTTTTTATTCAAATGCGCATTAAGAAAGTCCAAGTTTACGAGCGCCCGGGTGGCTTGGTTAAGCCTCCAACTATAGCTCAGGTCATGATCTCACTGTTCATGGGTTCAAGCCCCAAGGTGGGCCCTGTGCTGACGGCTCTGAGCCTGCAGCCTGCTTCAGATTCTGTCTCCCTCTCTCTCTGCCCCTCCCACCTTGTGCTCCGTCTCTCTCTCTCTCTCTCTCTGTCTCTCTCTGAAAAATACACATTAAAAAAAGTTTTAATTGCTAAAAGAAAGTCCAAGTTCATATGCTAAATTCTATAAATAAAAGTTCTCTGAATTATCCATAAAAGCAGTTGTTGTTTACAGTGACATACCTATTTTTCCAGAACATAGTTTACCTATGTTTTTGTTTTTACAGAATGGGATCATTGCGTACATATTATTCTGCCGTTTTCACTTTCTAAGAATACCCAGCACACACAGAAAACACTCCCCCGCATCCTTACTCAGCTTAGAGCAACACACACACACACACACACACACACACACACACACACACACACACACTCAGGAGCATTCCCGGCACAAACTCTCTCTTCAGTGTGTTTCTTGGCTTCCCACCCCCACCCCTCTATTCCTGGCGTCAGGGATCTTTGCTTAGCTCACTTGTGTGTTCCAAAAGTTTAGAACAGTACCTGGCACATTGTAGGCACCTGTCTGTCTTCTGACAATTGTAGAAGTCAGATACGTTCTTGGAAAGGAAATCGATTGGCTTTTAAAGTTACAAAAGGTAGCTGAATTTCCCTCAAAACAAATGTGTAACGACTCACATTCTCAAAGCAGCATGTGCGCATGCTCCACCCCTGCCAGAACTGTCCCAGATCCGGCACCAGGTTTTCTAAAGTGTCTCCCATCTGAGAAATGGGAAGCGGTGTCTAGTTTCCGCGAGTGTTTTCCACAAGTGTCTGGTTGCTGATGCGAGTGAGTATGTATCCTGGTGCCTGATGCCTGTTAGTGTGCTCTCTGAGATTTTTAGAGCCTGTGTTGCATTTTTATTGCCTTTTTATTAATTAACGGATATTCTTGTGTTTTTGGACCTAGTCTGATTTTTGTGTTTTCACATTTTTCTTGATGTCTTCTGTCATGGCAGAATTCTTCAATTGTATGGACTGTGTCAGCCTTTTTCTTTGTTGTCTCAGTGCCTGCCAGCCTTTTAGGAAATATCCAGGCCTTTGGAAGAGCCCCTGAAAGCTTAGGCATGCTTTTGCTTGACAGTATGTGTTTTAGTAATGCCCACTTAAGGAAACGCCACCTTTTATAATAGGCATGTTACATTGGATTTCAGAGAGGTGGGGGAACCAGGGTCAGGGTTAGAATGTTTTGTACACCCGTCTCTAATCCTGGGCCCAGAACTCTTAGGGCTTGATTTCCAAGTCTGAAATGAATTGAAATCCTTTTTTGCTCTTTTCTCTTTCATCTTGGGCCTTTGTAATCCCTTCTCTTTATCTGGTTTCTTCCCTGTGCCTCCTGCTGTACTCCCGCTCCCTCATCTAAAAGAGCCTCTGGCAGATCTGCTTTAGTCCTACCCTTCCTTCGTCTCTAACTGGCTCCACTTCATCCAGCAGCAGGTCTCCTGTCTAGGGTCTGGCTGCAGACCCTCCACCAGCCTTGGGCCTCCCCAGTGGGTTGGCCGCGCTCTCGGGAGACTGGGTCTTTCTGCCTGCTTTACCACCTATCTTCCAAGCCACGAATGTCAGCATTGCTTAGTATTGTTTAGATCGTGTCATCTCCTGTGGCTTCTGCTTTTCCTTTCAGAGAATCTTTTTTACATGAACTATGTGTGTAAACAGGAGATAGCCGCGCCACCCCCCCCCCCCCCCCCCCCCCCCCCCCCCGCCGCCATCCCGGTCCTGAGCTGGTTACCCAGCTTCCCTGGCTCCACCTGCACCCCCATCTTTGGTGTGGCTGCCCAGACAGGGAAATGTGTGACTGCCTTTGATTCATCACTTTCTTCCTCTTTTCCGGTTGGAAATCGCCCATTTACTGCGTTTTGTCAACTCGGTTCTCGTCCTTGTCTCGTAAGCCTTGTCCTGATGGGGCAGCAGGGGTGGATGATGGGCAGGAAAGAGGAACAGATGGAGGAGGTTCTTGCTCACTGCTGGGCTTCTCCCACCAGTGAGATGGTTCCTCTGCTTCCTCTAGGAGGGAGGGCTCTGAAAGCACAGATGGTCCAGTTGGAAGGGGAAGGATGTTGGGAGGAGGGAGAAAGACCTCTTTGCGAGTCCTGAATTAGTGCAGACAACGCGTTAAGTCCCACGATCTTTGATCCTTTAATCGTAAAGGCCCCAGAGTTCCCGTTAAGAACCACCAATGCCAGAGCAGGGTTCAAAGCAGGGATATTTCTGCCCACTCGGCGGAGGCGAAGCTCCAGCCTGCCCGTATCTGCTGGCGCTCCCTGCACAGAAGGCGCTTGGGGGCTGGGCGCGGGCTGGCCAGCGGGTGCGCAGCTGCTTCCTTCATCTCCAGCCCAGGTTTTCGTGCCCTCTGGGCCACTCTCCCGCTTGCTCAATTGGTTTGAGTGTGTGGTTCTGTGGCTGCCACTTTTTGCCTCTTGAACAAAACCCAGAACCCAGCTTGGCTTCCAGGGAACTCTCCACTTGGTAACTCCAGTTACTCTTCTGTCTTCCCCAACCTGGAAGCTGACTTCCTGGCCACCCTGGGTTTCGTGGTCCCTAGAGGCCCCTCCCTCCCTCCAGCCCTCACACCTGCCGACTCCTCAGACAATGCTTGTGACTCTTCTGGGGCCTGCGGCGTCTGGGTGTGCCACTCCCTGGGTACGTGTCATTCCTGAAGCTGGTTGTAGTGTGTTTCCTGTTAGCTGCCATGCTGGAGTGATTGTCTGCCTGCTGCTCTGTGCCCTGAAAGCAGCGGCACACTGTTATTATCATCCCTGGGCAGAGGGGGTCCCCTCAACATGCAAGCACGAGGCCTTTCTTAACAGGAAATCGCTTGGCAGTCAGTGATCAGCTTGATTCTGTGTTGGCATTTGGATAGTTCTGTTTATTGGGGGGTTTAATCTGGTTTGGTTGGTTGGTTTTTTTGAGAGAGAGGAGAGAACATGAGCAGGGGAAGGGCAAGAGTGGGAGAGAGACTCTCAAGCGGGTTCCGTGCTGTCAGCACAGAGCCCAATGTGGGGCTCAATCCCACGAACCAGGATCATAACCTGAGCTGAAATCCACACTTAACCAACTAAGCCCCCCAGGTGCCCCAGGCACCCCTGTCTTTAATATGAGTTGTTTGGTAAAATTGCTCCTGTCTTTGTCATTTTTCCAGATTCTGGATGAAATTGAGGAACATAATATCAAAATCTATCACTTACCCGATGCAGAATCCGACGAAGATGAGGATTTTAAAGAGCAGACTAGACTTCTCAAGGTAAGAACACCTCTCCGGGTGCCCAACACGAGTCACTCCTGCTCTGTCATGAGCACCCTGGAAGGAGTTGGCAAAGGGCCATATCCAGGATGGCTGACCTTTGAGAGATTCATAGTGTTTTGCTTTAAATATATTTTGATACAGCTGCCACCTGAGGTTTAGAAATCTTATTGCGGGTTTAATATGTTTCCGTCTAATTTGTCCCGTGTGGAAAACACCTGTCCTTCTGAGTAAGATGTCCTACACCGTTAGCTCTCCGAGGAGATCTTGCAGTCAGCCGCAGCGTGCTCCGTCTGTGCCCGTGTTCGTGTGCTCACGGCGAGAATTGGGCTTCCCGGTGGGGCCCCGGTCTACCTCATGTGTCTCTCTCTAGGCCAGTATCCCATTCTCCGTGGTCGGGTCCAATCAGTTGATCGAAGCCAAGGGCAAGAAGGTCAGAGGCCGTCTCTACCCGTGGGGCGTTGTGGAGGTGGAGAACCCGGAGCACAATGACTTTCTGAAGCTGCGGACGATGCTCATGTAAGACACCCGTGCGTTCCCGTTGGCAGTGCCTATAGCAGGAAGCAGAGCTTTTTGACCACAGGGTGTGCGTGTGGCCTCGCAGACAGCTGCCGGCGCCACAGGTATTAGGTGGTGGGGCCGCTGCACCTGTTATGGAAGGCCCTCACCGGGAGCTCTCTGTGGTTCTACAGAACCAACCTCTCCCACTCGAGGCCTGTGGCTTAGCACCCTCTCCTTTCTCATCAGCCAGCTCTCTTGACGCTGAAAGCAGACTGGTCCTAAACTGCGGCCTGGTCACGCCCGAACACCTGCTCTGGGCACAAAGGCTCAGGCGCTGCAGGATGGCAGGCAGCCTCCCTTCCTGCCTTGGGGCCACCGGGAGGGTCTTCAGTGCATTCTCAGCACCTCCCACAGGCCTGGCTACAGCAGCACACGTTTTCCCTCTGAGAAGTAGAGTTCGCATTTAGTGACATACATGCACGTGCTATTGCTCTTGAATCAGGCTGAAAGGAAGAGTGTTCCTAAAATCTAGAATCTCTTTAATTAGAAGAATTCAAAGAACAGATGAGGTACATTTTGAGTAACTAAAAATTGATGTACGTGCTCATCGACGTGTGTCTTGGTTGAGCAATTTTTAATAAACAGAAAAAGCACCAAAACTAGAATTAGAACGACGCCACAACCTTTCTCAGGCATCATTTACGTCACTCAGGATGGGTCCTTGTGGTCATGCTGCTGTTTGCTGGCAGCTTCCTGCGTGCTTCTTAGAGTGACGGAGAGCCCGCCACCCTCTGCTGTCACTGGTCCCCTTCTCTAGACTCTAAGCAGCAGACAAGAATGCCTCATCGTCACTCGTTCCTGGCAGTTTATGTATTTGAAAGAGCCGAGCCAAAAAAATGATGAGTGTTTTCTAAGATGATTACAGGATGCAAAGTGCTATCTCTAGTTTTTCCAAAATATTAATACTTTGTTTTATGGCCTTGCTGATAGCTTACACTGACCAACTCTTTAAGCTTGAGAAGTCAGGAATAGTCGAAAGAGAGAAAACAAAAAGTACGTTGTGTTTCAGACATTGTTTACCTAAAAGGGTCTGCGAAAATCTCTGCCTCGTGCACCGGTGACAGTCTCATGCAGAGGTGGGCAGTGCCTGGGGGAGGCATCCCACAGAAGGGCCTCTGTACCTGACCCTGTGCTGTGTGCTTGTGCGCCCTTGCTCGTGGTAGGGAGGAGAGAGAGGCCTCTGTAGCTTCCTTCCTGTATCCAAAGCTCCAGCAACTTCATGTACGATTTAGAAGTAGCAAGTGGGGTTTTAGTTTCTCCGTGCAGATGGCTCCGCACTCAGCCGGCCTTGCTGTGCCCTTTTCTCCTCCAGCACCCACATGCAGGATCTCCAGGAGGTGACCCAGGACCTGCATTATGAAAACTTCCGTTCCGAGAGGCTCAAAAGAGGTGGCAGGTTGTTACCCCCAATTTATACTGTCCTTCTGCCCATACTGCGTCACAGAGTCCCACTGGCCCCCCTTCCACCTGTCCTACTTTGTCTTCCTGACTCTAAGCAACATGATTTGGTTTCCTACTCAGAAGCTCTTTCCAGGTACCTGTTGCTCATGTCACTGTGTCGTGCTTTGTTTAATCTGTCCAAGGTAGCTTTAATCATCTGCATGCAAAGAACAGCTTAGGTGGAAAGGCCAGTGACTGGTCTCAAGAACATCACTCTGTCAGTGAGGACAGACTTCACGTGATGTTACGAAGCACAGCTCCCCAGGTGGGGTGAGCAGCAGCCCAGCTCCTCAGTGACACAGGCGGCTGCCCTCACCTTTCCTGTTTCACCATCGTAGTGGGTTTTTACTCAAGGTCTGTGTGTTGTGACCTGATTTGTGTCTGGTCACATCACATCTCTGCCCAGTTTAGCTATCAAGGTAGTGACCTTCATCACTTACAAAAAGAGTTTTCTGTACAGTAGTTGCTCCCACATACCTGAGCCACAGGAGCACGTTCCAGTGCCCCCAGCAGATGCCTGGCCGCGGATGGTGCCAAATATTCTACCCATGCACCTGTTTCCTGTATGTACGTGTCTGCGATAAAGTTTAATCTATAAATCGGATGCAGTGAGGGAGTAACAACAACAGTAATACGGTGCCACAGTTACAGCCACGTACTCTAATCAGAGTACACGAACGAGCTTCCTGCCCTGCTCTCACCACGCCCCTTGTGATGCTGTGAGATGCTAGGATGCCCATGTGATGGATGAGGTGAGGTGGGGGGAATACCTGGACGGCGTGTCGGAGCCCTGGGCCGCTGCTGACCTGACGCTTGAGAGGGTCGCCTGCCTTCGGATGACAGCTGACCACGGTCCACTGAAACCGCAGATAAGGGGGAGACTGCCGTGTTGTAGTTTATTTTAAAGCACTCACATTCTTGACATCTGGTGGGTTTGTGTGTGTATACAGGGTATATGTTAAGGTCTGCTTTGTCATGTTATTCGTTTGGGGACCAGACATTAAGACGGGTTTTAGAAGCCACAAGAACATCCCACTGTGAGTGAGCCAGGCATGAGTTCACGAAGAGCTATGTCCTCATCGCTCAGAGGGCCTCCCTCACCGGCATCTTCTGTGTGTGTGCTCAGGCCCTGCTCCCTCCCTTTTTTAAGTGAACTTGTTATGATCTATGTCCGTAAAGAGCTTACCTTAAAAAAGAGTATGCTCCTGATAATGTCTCATATTCCTTGAGTAAGTAAAGACCAGAGTGTCCCAGCCCCGCTTGGAGTTAGGAAAGTTTCTTGAATTTACCATTTCACGATGTGCATTTTTCCAACATTGTCTTCTTACCTGTTTATGTCGTTAATCAGAAAAATAATCCATGTGGGTAATTTTAGATAGATAACATTTCTCAAAAACATAAAGTGAAATTTTACTTTGGACATTTGTCATCAGAAATAACCAGCTAAATTAGTTGCAATGTGATAAATTGTAATTTCGTTCAACTCTTAGAAAAGTGGACAATGAGGACATGAATAAAGATCAGATCCTGCTGGAGAAGGAAGCTGAGGTAAGTAGAAAAGGGTTCCTGTTAAGTCTGAAGGCCTATAGCGTGCGTCCGTACATCATTACAGTTTTCTTTCCTTACTCTCTTAAGGGGTACATCATAGGTCACTAATTTATTTTATTACATGTACATCGGTATGTGTTGTAGATTAGTGCTTTACATGTGTTACCGTCTGATCTCCAGTAGCAATTTAGTGGGAAAAATTGGGGAATAGTGCGAATTTAGTGACTTTAGTTACTAAGGCTTATTAGCAAATTTGATAATTTAGTAATATTCAAAATTTAGTAGCTTTCCTATACCTGGACAATAACCAGTTGAAAATATAATGAAAGAGACTGCCGTTTACAACCATTAACAAAAACTTAAGAAGAAATACGTAGGACTCCTACAGAAAAGAAACTAGAAAACTCTACCGAAAACAATTTTCAAAGTGTAAATGGACGCATCACTTTAGGTAGGACGCTCAGTGCACAGATCACAGTGCTCTCTAAACTGAACTCCATTCTATCAGAATGGTGGGGTTTGCGAAATTCTTCTGGGGGAAGCTTGCTGACATAGTTGTGATGTTTGATCTGAAGACTGAGCACAGGAGGGTCAGGGAGACTAACCCAGGAGGGCTGGCTCCACTGCTCGTGGAAATCCAGAGTGGGGCACAGGCTTGACGGGCTGATGACATTCACAGCTGGAAATAGGTCTGAAGTTTAAACAAGTGTCTGTGGTAAAGGTGGGTTCTGTTAGGGCGGTGGAATTCAAGCATATCCAGGAAATCCTCAAACAGGCAAGCCTTTTCGAAACAAAATTAAACTCACTTCTTTGGCTCTAATAATTCAGTATGGATTAAAATACTTAAATGTTAAAAACATGACTACAAAGTTACCTGAAGAAAATTTAGGTAGATACTTTATAATGCTTGCCTGGAGGCCTTTCTAAACCAGTGGAGACCGTAATGATGAAATTTGATGAGGGTGGCAGGGAAGGCCCACTCAGCACTGGAACAGCTAGGGCCTTGCTCCCTTCCAGAAGAGCCCAGTCCTACTCCCCACCCTGAAGTGGCAGCCTCTTTCCCACCCTCTAGGTTAAAGAATATCTCCTGTTGCCTTTACTGAATTCTCGTGTTTGTTGATTGTTTCTGTTTCTTGCTTGAATTGCATATTATCGTTTGCTTGGCTTTCTATTGAGTTGTTGGTTCTTTTACTGATCTGTAGGAGTTCTTTCTAAATTCTCTATAATGTTTTGGGAAAGCATGGAGGTTGAAGTTTTAGGAATCACGAGAACACCTCTAAAGAATGTCCAGGGAGAACGGACCTAGAGAAGCAATAACCTGTCTGCCCATCCTTGCCCACAGCTCCGCCGCATGCAGGAGATGATCGCCAGGATGCAGGCGCAGATGCAGCTGCAGCTGCAGGGCGGGGACGGCGACGGTGGGGCCCACGGGCACCACGTGTAAGGTAACAGTGAAGCCTAGAAGACACGTGTGGTTCCAGACACCTCAACCTAAATGTAATGGCGGGCACCTCCTCCTTAAGTCTTACTAACGTTTTGCATGTTGAAGCTCTGTCTTTAACTTTATTACCGACCTTAAAGGAGACAGTGTGGCCTCTAAAAGATGGAAACTTCTCCCCTGCCAATGTAGAAAAGATTTTCCATATTTTCTGAGCTGATAAACGTGATTAACGAAAATAAGTTAAATATTTTAAAATAAGCTTTGCTAGGGGGCCCTGGGTGGCTTAGTCAGTTGGGCATCCAGCTTCGGCTCAGGTCATGATCTCACAGTTCATGGGTCCAAGCTCCACGTCGGGCTCTGTACTGACAGCTCAGAGCCTGGAGCTGCTTTGCATACTGTGTCTCCCTCTCTCTCTCTCTGCACCTCCCCCACTCACATTCAGTCTCAAAAATAACTAAAACGTTAAAAAAAGTTTTTTTAATAACCTTTACTAGTCATACAATTGGAAATTTGTTGCAGTTGAAAACATCTCTTCAAAGAGAATTTCAAAGTGTTATTAAAACAGTTTTTGCAAACCAAAGGTAAAGGTGACGTGAAAAGGTGAATTATACCAGGTAGGCCAGGGGTTCCTTGATCCAGACTGCTGATCCCACCGCAGCCCTGCTCCGCCCCGTGGTAATCAGTGAATCTCGTAGATGTCTAGCCCGGTGTGCGCTTGCCTCCCTGTTTGAAGGGAATCTGCAGACAGCGGGGACCCAGGACCAGGAAAGGGCAAATGTTCCCCTGTATTCTGTGGACAGGTGTCTGTGGAACTGCTGTCATCACCTCCCAGAGGAAGGAGGGAGAGGTTAAGTCAAATACAGGCCCGAGGAGGAAGCAGCTATGTGGGTTTCAGGCAGAGGCTCCATGGAAGAGAGGTGCTTAGCGCTGGCACAGGTCTGGGGGTGCTGCAAGTACAGAGTCCACTACAGGTGGGGCCTGATTGCAGAGGCAGGAGAGTGTTGACGACAAGAGAGAGATGATGTGGGGACATAAGTGAGCTGAAGCTTAACTGACATAGGACAGGATTGATGAGACAGCGAGGAACCTGGAGGCTGGGAGGAGTCTACCCACTGTCAGGAGTCCACCGTGGCAGTCGCACGCGTGATAGAGGAGGCCCTGCAGGCTCACCCTGGGAGCATTGGCCACCAAAACAAAGCCCGGCCCTTGCGGCTTGTGGGGCAAGGTTTCAGTTGTGAAGCAAACAGATACACCTGTTTGGTGTCCCCGGTTACTGGAACGGGAGTGTCCACATATCCCCACTTGGGGTTGAATGGCAGCCCAGAGTTGGTTGTCGACACCTCCCGGCAGTCGCGAGGCCATGCGCTGAGTCTGCGCTGCACTGCCGTGGACACCGATCGCGTGCCAGGGTTTCCAGTGACTTGCCTGTGCGCCTCTCACTGGGGAGATGTCAGCACCGCCCAAGCTCGGGAGGCTGATTGTGCGTGAGCAGGTTTGGTGCCTGATGGGGAAGTGCTGGGGAATTAGCAGGAAACAGGACTTCTGATGGGGAGGGCTCATTTGAGGCAGGAGGGAGTGACCGATGTTTGCTCATTTTCTCTGATTTTCCTGCTTTTCTTTTAAAAGCTTTAATTATGAAATCAGGAAAATTCTACTTTAGGTGTATGCAGCCACTTTATATTTTTGTATACTTTTCAGTTTGGTGGTAACTCCCAAGTTCCCAAGAGCCTCATCAATGCTGTTTTGATTTAGTTAACTCTGGTCACGTGAGCCAGCCTTCTGCTCAATTTGTGCCCTTTGTGATACAGAAAATAATGTTGTTGATGATCCTAGCAGGAGCATCGCACTGCTTCCATCTAAACATGTTGTGCTTTGTTTTTCCAGAAAACACATTGCAAGATGAAGAAAACATTCCGCATGAGTAATACAGCTGCATGTTTCTGACAGATTATTGGAGGGGTGCCCGTCCACATTTTACAGTACCTGTGCCTGAGAATTTAATTTTTTTTTAAACTTTTGATGTTTTGTATGAAGTACCTTTAACATTTGTAATTTTGTTGCTCTGTTATACTTCATATTTTGTGAGGTGAACCTTTCATTTTTATCTCTCTTCCACCTTAACTAACCACTAATGTTGGAACTGATTTCCGGGGTCAGTTAGAATGTGTAGTTAACATTGAATTTCTTTGGTTTGGCTGGCCTAACTGACTAATTGTTGAGGAGCACTCTTGATTCATTTCTAGAACATTCAGATCAAGCCGGCAGTGTTCCTGGGTGGTGGCAACGTAGACCCAGCAAGTGATCTGGAAAGATGAGCTGGCCTGCAGTAGGGCATTTACAACACCTAAAACCAGTTTTGCTGCTGTAATTCGATACTGTTCATTCATGTGCACGTTCACCTTTCCACCACTTGAAACAATAGAATTATCTAATGTGACATGTGCATACTCAGCTCCTTTAAAAACAGGCCATTAGGAGCAAATGTTAAGAATTCTCTGGATTCTGATGCTACATTTTTTAAACTGCTCTGCAGAGAACCTGCCACAAGCCACGTTTTGTAGTGTTCTTCACTGATACTGGTTTATACTCTGCTGTGGACAGAAGGTGTCCATGAACTCCAGTTTTCATATTACAGTGATGACTCTTAACGCACACATAGCCAATAAACGATTTTTACTCAACTAACATAAAAAGTTACTTTTTAAGGAAAATTAGTAAGTTGATACATTTAGAAACCAACTTTTTTATACTTTTGTACTGCACTTTAATGTGTTTTCTGTAACTGCAAGTAAGATCTGCCTGAGCAGTGGAAATCGGGGTCCTCTGGTGGGTAGGCCTCTGAACCCCCAGACCTGTCATGGGCCCTGAGGCTCATGGCCCCATGAAGCCTCAGTGCCTACCAGGTTTTCTTGATTTGGCTTTTCTTTTGTTTCCTTGAAGTTTTTTTAATGGTTTTCTGAAAGCCAAATAGCAGATCATTTTTTTTTTTAATGTGCAGACTGTTGTCCATTTTCAGCCACTGTCCTTCCCATCATTCTGTGTAATACCAGTTTCCCCATGTACCGAGTAAGACTGAAAGACATTTCAGATGTGCACCACCATCTGACTGGTAGATGCCACCAGTCAGGTCCGTTTTCTGTGCTCTGCGGCCTTGGCCCTTCCATTCCCTCCTAGTGTGTCCCCCTGTCATGTGCTCCGAGGGGCGCCGATGCTCCCGGCATGCTGTTTTCAACATTTATACTGACATTGGGAAAGCAGTTCCCAGAAAGAGAGAGTGGAAGGAGAGCTGGAGGGGGCAGGTGCGGCTTCAGTGTTTTCATTTTGCTGTAACAACAGGGGTTAAGATGCAGAAATCGCTTCCTCTGAGTAGGAGAAGAGTTTTTGTTTTGGCCAGACACAATATGGTGACATGGTCAAAATATATTCACTCCAAAGGTGTATTATGGAAAATAATCGGGTGTTGTCAACAACTTTGCCTTTTCACTGTCACTTAATGGTGAGTAGTCACAAGTTGTTAGGTTTAGGCACATTGTACCGAGTTTTTACCAGGGGAAAGTGCTCTAAAGAGTGCGTCCGCGTCCATGCAAGGCCAATTGTTTGGGTTATTTTGGCATGAACTACACTAGTAAAAGCTGTTTAAAGGGTGGAGCTGGGGGCACATGTGCAAGTGGTCAGTACAAGCCCTGTGTCTGCTTGAGTAAGACTACTAGGGCCAGCTGCCATCCCATAAGGCTTCTGGGGGCAGGTGGACCTACATTGTCCCCCCTCTAAATCCCCTTTTGTTGTGCTGCCCAATTCTAAATAAATACTTTGACTATAGATAATTGCTTTTACTAAGAGATAGTCTTTACCTATAGAAGTGTATTTTGAAAACTTATTTTACATAGCAATTTTGTATCCATTGAAACTAACCTTTTATCAATAAAGCACTATTGTTTGGCTATGAAGTGAATAGTTATTTTTGGTTCTTTATGAAGGTGTAATGTCTTCTGGGAAGGGTTCAAAGCCCTACAAAACATCTGTGTACAAAATCAGGAAGAATTATTTGCACCAGTAATATCAGTACCAACCTTTTGTATTGGCGATCCCAGCCCGAGGGAAAGAGCCATAAAGACTAGGAAGGAAGGAATTATGGGTGACCTGCTCACCTACCTATAGTGAGTGTATGCTAAAAATCAGCACTATTACGGGTTGCCTGGGGGGCTCAGTCGGTTCAACATCCAACTTCAGCTCAGGTCATGATCTCACGGTTCATGAGTTCAAGGCCCGCATCAGTTCAAGGCCTGAGTTCATGAGTTCAAGGCCTGGAGCCTGCTTCAGATTGTGTCTCCCTCTCTTCCTGCCCCTCCCCCACTCGTGCTCGCTCTCTCTCTCTCTCTCTCTCTCTCTGTCTCTCTGTCTCTCTCAAAAATAAATAAATGTTAAAAAAAAAATAAAAATAAAAGTCAGCACTATTAGGAGTCCAGTGGTGCCTGGACTAGATCTAGGAAATCATTTCTGTTCTAAATATCTCTGAGAAGAGACGGATAAGGAACACGCGGCCACTTACAGAGGAAACTTTGAACCTGAACTGCAGGCCTGATCTGGGTGGCTGGATGCTCTTTGCTGCCTCCACCACTGACCACCCAAGGACCTTTAGTGCTTCCTGAACCACCTGCACAGACCCCAGGGTAGAAGATACACCATCTCCACTTCCTTCCCTCAGGTCAGCCTGTACCCTCCTGTTTGGCGCTAGTAGATGCCCTGCAGCCCCCGGGGAGTCACCCATCCCTGGGACCAGGCTCTCTGTTCCCAGCCCCCACTTGCCCTGCGGCCAGTCCTGAGACATGTGCCACCCTGGGGGCAGTGAGGACAGTTCTCTGGACTCCAATTTTGGTGCTGGGGGCCGGTTAGAGGCAAGGCCTCAAGGGAGTGGTGGGAGACATGGGGCCGGGAGGTGGAGGGGCCGCTCCCTACAGAGCTGTCTGGATGGCCTGCCAAGCTGGGTCTCTGCGGAGCCTCAGACCCTGAGGCTGCCCTGTGGGGAGCATCAGTTCCTCGAACCTCTAGGAAACCTGAGGGGTCTGGCTAAGCTCAGGAGGTGAAACACTGTGGGGGTGGGGGGTCCCCTTGAGAACGAACCCAAGTTGATCCTACCTTTATCTCCTTGACCAGCCGGTGGCACTCCTGGTCTGCCCCAGGAGGGCGGGTGTCAGGACTTGGTGCTGAGGGCAAGTTGGGTAGGGCTTGAAGGATGCGTAGGAGTTCACTGAACCCCTAGAAGAAGGGGTGTGTGCACCTAGTGGTCGCGGGCCTGGGAGACCCAAGACGTACTGTCACATTTCCATTCCCGAGTGGCAGTCGCGAAGCTAAAGGGGGAACCACGAGGCTGAGAGGACGTGGGCCGCCTTCCCTTGCCCACCGCAGCACGTCACTGTTCAGCAGTCAGTGCCCTTAGGCCATGGTCCGGGTAGCCCCAGGAGGAATGCATCCGGGGGTAGGACAAGCAGGCGGGCTGGGCTGGAGCGGAGAAGAGAGGAGCCGCGCCCAGAACCGCCCCCGACCCGGCGAGCCGCCGGGGCCCAGCCGCGGGTTCAGAGCCCCGCCCCAGGCTGAGGCCCGCCTGCCGAGCCGAGCCCCCCCCCCCCACCTCCCCCGTCCCCCAGGACCGAGCACCGTCCGCCTAGGCGAATCTCCGCTGATTTGCATTCGACTCCGCCTGTCGATTTAGCTCCGCCTCCTCCCCGTTCGTTCACCAATCAGAACTCTGTGCCGCACTTCCAGGCCGCGGGCCGTGGAGGCCCCGCCCCAAAGGTCCGCAGCCCAATCGACGGCGCGTCCGCGGAGGCGGGGGCGGGCCCCAGCGGGGCTCGCGGCGCGGGGCGGGGCGTGCGCCGTGGAGGCGGCTGGCTGGCAGTCTGGCGCGGCGGTCGCGAGCGGGCGGAGCTGCCGAGACCTGGAGTCCGCTACGGACGACGGCGCGGGCCGGGCCGGCGGGTGAGGACGCAGGGCCGCGAGCACAAGGGCCCGCGGGCGGGCGGGGCCGCGGTTTCGCGGGCGAGGGCAGGGAGCCGAGGCCGAGCTGGCGCTGAGGCCCGCGGCGGCCCGGCGCCTCAGGAGCCGCCTCAGGACGGCGGTCCACCAGCGGAGTCAAGCCCGGGCTCGGGAGGCCTTCCAGGGCGGCGGGCCCCGCGCGAGGAGGCCCCGAGAGTGCGGAGCCTGCCCGCTGGCGGCCTGGACGCGGGAGGCCCGGGGGCGGGCCGCGGAGGTCCCGCGTGGGCGCCCGGGGGCGGGCCGGAGAGGGTTTGCGTAAAGACCCGGGGAAGGTCCCGCGTGGGGACCCAGGGACCCTGGGGAGAGCCTTGCGTGGAGGCCCTGGAGGTGGCCCAGGGAGCGTCTCGCGTGGAGGCCCGCGCAGAGCCACAGGTGGAAGCTCATGCTGGTTGTGACCACACCCTTCTTGGCCTTTAAATGGTATCCTAAAGGTGGTTAACTAGGTGTTGGGTGTTCATGCTTTTAGTCCACTAAGGTTTAGAAATGTTCCCCAAGGCCTTGGGAAGGCATCTAAAGGAAAACTGGGGCCGGGATACGGCCCAGCGTATCGCGCCAGCACTTTTTACCACTTGTGCTGGTGTCCACAGCCTCCAGTGGCCTTTGGTGTGCTGGTCAGGAATGGCTGCGAAGAACAGAAATTTAACCATGTGCTGAAGGAAATAACGCCAGTACGTCCCATAAAGAGCCGATGGGAAGATTTAAGACCCAGGGCTAAGTCTTTAAAGGGTGGTTTTTCTTTCTTCGTTTGTTTTGTTTCCATGAGATGGTTTTGGTGGGACCACTGTGGAAACGTTTGATAACCATCTGGTGGCATTGGGTTCGGGTGTTGGTTGTGTGCAGACGACGTACCAGCAGACAACTCGGATTTTCTCTCTGCCAGAGAGACTGTAGAGGACACTAAGGCAGTCAGGCAGGCATGGAGTAACTTTACTCGCAGCTCAAATGTAATTTTAATTTCTCGCATCTGCTGTTTGTTGAGATTCGTGGGAGCCCCTGTGCGCGAAGAGAATTAGGTGTGAAGAGCCGTGAAGTGCTCCGGGCTGGTCATCGTACTTGGTTCTCTCAAACCCCTCGGAGGAGACATGGCCAGGAGACGTGGCCAGGTCGCACAGCCCCATCTGGAAGTGGAGAGACCGGTTTAGGATCACACCCTGGCCATGCAGCTTCTCTCCTGCGAGTGTGCCCTGAGCCGTTTGGACTAGATGCTGCTGCAGTTCCCTCAACTGGGGAGGTTTGCTGGCTCATTTACATGATGGCCATCCTTTCCTAGGTTCCCAGGGTCCTTCTGCACTAAGTCATTCCCCAGTTTATGTGAGGAAGTTTATGTGATCTATTCATTTGTCTTTGCTCCTTATCGGTGAAAGGGGGTGAAAACTTAGCTACCCCACATGGTTGTTGTGACACCGAAGTGTCTGTATATACCTGGGCCATGTGTGAGATGTCTGGCACACAGCAAGCGCTTAAGTGACGTTAGCCATTATTCTTCAGGTGGAAGAATAATCTGAGTAGAGGGTAGAGCGAGGTAGGCAGTATTTTTTTTAATTTTTTGTCAATGTTTTATTTATTATTTTGAGACATAGGGAGCAAGTGGAGGTGGGGCAGAGAGAGAGAGGGAGACACAGAATCCAAGCAGGCTCCAGGCTCGGAGCTGTCCGCGCAGAGCTCAGCACGGTGCTCGGACCCATGAACCGTGAGATCAAGACCTGGGCCGAAGTCGGACGCTTATCCCACTGAGCCACCCAGGCGCCCCGGGAAGTAGGCAGTATTTAAGCAGAGTTATACTGCTTTGGGGGGGAAGATAGGAACCGGTTGGCAGAGCAAAGATGGACATGTGGGTGATCCCTTCTGTCCACACACTGGCCTCTGGTCACCTTGGCACCCCCTCTGTAGTCAGACAGTAACTTACTGCTGCTTACCTGTTCCGTTTTGTTCCTGTTTTTCCTTCACCCACTTTCTCATCAGCTCACCAGCTGCCCCTTTCACTCGGTGGGTGGCCAGCCTCCTACACGCAGCAGTGGCAGTGGGCATTCAGGGAAACCCCACTGTAAAGTTGAGTGTTGATCTGGGGGCTCTTGCATCGTGGTCTGAAATCTGGGTGTCCACAGGGTCACTGGACTATAGTATATTTGTCCACTCCAGGTTTTACCTTGGCAACAGGGAGTCAAAGAAGTGAGGATTACACAGAACTTAATATGGTAAAGCCCACTCTTGTGGGTTTCTGGGATTGGTTACTTTGGTGGTGATTCTATAAATCGGTTTGATCTTTTTGGGGAGCAGTTAGCGGTATGTGCTAAAGATTTTCATTTTGTAATCCCAGTTCTGAAAACCAACCCTGATACACAAATCCTGCATGTCGGGATGGGAGAGTTCTCCACAGCTAGGGAGCATGCTCTGGGAATCCTGACAAAATGCGAACCTTCTCTCCAGACAAAATGTGAACCTTTGATTTATGGAAATCGGTTCAAAAACATGCCTTCACTAAAAAGGTGAAACCATGGGTACATAGCAATTAGACTGTTGTCAAAATATGTGAAGACGTGGACCAGGATGGAAAGGGATGTTAGGGATATATGTAGTTTTATTTTAGGGTCATGGGATTATTTCTACCCTGCCAAACTGGTGTTTTAGTTTATAGCCTTTTTAAGAAACAGAAAGGTACTGTAACGTTGTAGGATGCAGTTGGGGAGGATGACTCTCCCAGCTGCAGAGCAGAAGGAGACCTAAGATTGCATCCAGACCTCTCGGTAGGCCCACAAGATCCCTCAGGGCCCAGCCCCTTGCGGGCATCCTCAGGACCCCACACCTACCCACACTGTTCTTTGTCCTGACCCCTGCAGGGCCCCTGCCCTGACTTTTCCCAGGAAGCCTCTCTGAGTCAGGCAGGCACCCTCTTCCTAGGTTTACCTTGTACTTTCTGCTCCTGGTTACTGTTGTGGAGAGGTGGTACTGGCCACTTACAGAGCTGTCTTTTATTTTATTTTTTTTAATGTAAATTAGTGAAGTGATCTACAGTCAACTGGAACATAATCATACCACAATTTATTTACTTATTTTTTTAAAGTGTATTTATTTGGGGGCGCCTGGGTGGCTCAGTCAGTTAAGCATCCGACCTCAGCTTAAGTTATGATCTCGTGGTTTGTGGGTTCGAGCCCCATGTCAGGCTCGATGCTGACAACTCGGAGCCTGGAGCCTGCTTCAGATTCTGTCTCCTTCTCTCTCTGTCCCTCCCCCGCTCGCACTTTGTCCGTCTCCTCTGTCTCTGTCTCTCTCTCTCTCTCTCTCTCTCTGTTTCAAAAATAAAACATTAACAAATTTTACAAAAATAAAATAAAGCGTAGTTATTCTGTGAGAGTGCGCACATGAGCAGGGGAGGGGCAGAGAGAGGGAGAGAGAGAATTCCAAGCAGGCTTCATGAGATCATGACCTGAGCCAATACCAAGAGTCAGATGCTTAACCAACTGAGCCACCCAGGCGCCCCCAGAGTTGTCTTTAGATCTTGTGGGCCTGTGCTTGGCCTGCAGGGTCGCGTAAACCAAGAGGAGATAATCCACTGTGGAATCAGGGTAGGGTTGGTGCCACTTGAGGAACTGAACAACCACCAGCAAGTCACTAACCTTTCTGAGCCTGAGTTCCTCGATCTATGTGATGGGGATTGTGAGGATTAAATAAGATGATGTGGGCCTAGCAGTGGCCATCCCTTGGGACACTGTGGCGTTGGAGTGTGTGCCAGAACCTTCTTTTGGCCTGATGCAGATGCCCTCCTGCAGAGGGCTTCTCCCTCTCTTGCAGACACCAAATTCCTGTCTGCCAGCCTTGCTTTACTTTTTCTGTGGTGCCCACCACCATTTAACACACCATCTTCTCCTGCTGTAATAGGGAGGGTTTGTCTCATAAACTCCCATGTCCTTATAGGGACACCTGGGGGACTCAGTCAGTTGAGTGTCCAACTTCAACTTAGGTCATGATCTTGAGGTCTGAGAGTTTGAGCCCCACATCGGGCTCTGTGCTGATACCTAAGAGCCCGGAGCCTGCTTTGGATTCTGTCTCCTCTGTCTGTGCCCCACACCCACTCACGCTCTGTCTCTCTCTCAAAAATAAATTAACATTAAAAATAGAAAACTTACAAAAAAAACTCCCATGTTCTTACAGACTTAGATTTTCTTGATACTGAGCACGTGCTCAATACGTTTGAATAAATCAAATTTCAAATTTCATTTGGGGCAAGGGCAGATGCCAAGTTTTATGTGGCCTGAAGCTTATACATACAATTTGGGAGAGGGAGCCTTTCTAAGAAAACGAATACAATGTTGTAAATAATTAATTGGAAAGTGAATATTTATGTAGAATAAGAAAAAGGTACAGATTCAAAAAAGCTGAGAATAACATCACTAAATGGCATATTTGTTCAAAAGTATCATATGTGTTTTTTAATTGTCTCTTCATGTGATAGAGAATAGAAAGAACTCAATGATCCCTCTCACACAAGTGATCAAAAATATTTATCGATAGGATGCATAAAACATGGTTACACCTATGGACAGTATATGTTTGCTGTTTCTAGGACAGCTATAGGTGTGTGTCTCAGAAAAGCAGGAGTTCTGATAAATTCAATTCTGTACAATTCCATTCAAAAAGTAAAAAAATAATCTGTGCTATGTTGATAGACCTACTACATTAACATTTATTTTTCTGACAAACAAGAACGTCAGTTTTATCTACTTACAGTTTAACATGTGTGACGATAATTTTCCCACAGGTGAGCATCTGGCTCCCCTTATTTCAAACCTTGTTTCTTTCCCATAGCCCATGCACCGCCAGTGCTGGGCACCATCAGATGTGTACAGATGGCCTCAGGCCCCCAGCCCTGCACCTTTGTTTCATGTGCCCCTGGTGGGCAGGCGTAGTGGGTGACGCCAGTGTTCCCAGAAGCCCTACCTGCACTGAGATGGCAGGTGGTAAGTGTACAAGAAGTAATTGCAAACATACACGTATCCCACCAAATCCAAGCTAAATGTGTCTCCAGCTCCTTGTGCCCTGAGCTGCATCCCCAAAATGCCAGCAGCCCCTACTAAGCTGCCTGACGTAAAAGGAACAAGGTTGTAGTGGAAAGCGGCAGCAGCCTAAGTTGATTGCAATCAGAATGTGCTCTGTGAATTTTACAGAAGGCTACAACCATAGGCACACTTTGCATAGGGCCTGTCCTAGGACCTTGGAAGGGGCCAGTGCATGTGGGGGGGGGGGGGCCAAACCAGAGGCAGAACAGCTTTAGAGGTATCAGGCTTTTGCAAGGGCAGTTGTGTCCCTGTGCTCGATGCCAGATAACACGATAGAGGCACGAGGGTTGAGGGTGCTCAGCGCACCTTCTAGCACCCAGTGGAAGTGTGTTTGAGAAGGAAGAAGCAACACTAGGGAATTTTACAAGTTGTTTCAATTACTAGGCTTTAGTAACTCTTGCCTCCTTCATAATGAAAGCCCTAAACGCTTTTGATAGTAGTTGATAAGATGCATGTTGGGGGAACAAGTCTCAGTACCTGAACAAGAAATCGATTCCAGGGAGTGCTTAAAGATATTTTTATTTCAGGGGCACCTGGGTGGCCCAGTCAGTTAAGCATCCATCCGACTCTTGATTTCAGCTCAGGTCATGATCTCATGATTCATAGGATCAAGCCCCACATCTGGCTCTGCACTGACAGTGCAGAGCCTGCTTGGGATTCTCTCTCTCCCTCTCTCTCTCTCTGCCCCCCTCCCAAAAATAAATAAACTTTATTATTTTTTTTTTAATTTTACTGAACTGTTTTAGAAGAACAAGTACACTTCCTAGACTAGAGATAATAGCTATTGCATCTTTCTCTTGGAAGGTGAGCGGTGACATACCATAGGTACCCCTACCATTTAAGACTCCTAAAGCAGGTAGTACTTGTGCAGTAATCTGCAGAAAAGCCATCTCATTTAAAAGTGATGTATACATATCACTGGAGGCAATTTGAAAATTATAGAACGTTGGAAAAAGAAATAAAAATCAACCTTCTTTCTCTCCCAAAGATAACCACCATAACCATTTTTAAAATGCATGGATATCAAGTCTGGCTCCTGGACCATGGACTAAGCATGCTCCACCCTGGCTCTCCCACTGCCTGTGGCTATAAAGCCTGGACAGCTGCAGGGAACTGGTGTTTGAGGACTCTGACAAGTCAATGGTGACAGGAGGATTGGGAACAAAGGCCAGAATTTGAAGAACTACTGCACCAGTAAAGAGTTTCCTATTTTTCCTCCAGGATTCCCCAGCCTGGTCTCAGAGTATCTGAAACCCAGAGGTGGGCACCAGATGCAAACAGAAAGTGCTGTAGGAGAGAATGGGAGAAAGCTGCTGGTTTCCTCCCCTCTCCCCTGTCCGCCAGTCAGGCTGTGGTTCTGGAACCTGCAGACACCTAAAACTCACAGGGAGTCCAGAAACCCCCATTGCTGTTTTCTCCCAGGCAAGGGTGCAGGCACAGGAAGTGCACAGCGGAGCCAGTAACTAAAGCCCCAGGTTTCTGGCTGAAGGACTGAGAAGGGGAGCTCCAGGCAGCCGGAAAGTATACCAGGGAGACTTGGGAGAGGGAAGAGTTCAAGAAAGTGACCCCTGAAATTGCTTTGAACTTACGGCCTCAACGCTGAGCTGGGCACGTATGAGTCTGACCCCGAAGAACTTGCCAGAGGCTTTGGGAACTCAACTAAGAGGTAGGCCACGGCCTGGGAACCAAGCTGGCCTCTGGATGATGGTACACAAGGAGGATGGAGCCTCTGAACATGGAACTGACGCTGAGACCACAGCCTGCGGCCTGATCCCAAGCAGACCTGTGTCTGCTAAAGCAGAAATACCCCAAGTGCACACAGTATTAAAAATGGCCACAATCCGGGGCTCCAAAAGTCCACAGTCCTATCCAAAAATACATAGCATACACAGAATCGGGAAAATATCCCCTCAGAAGACACAAGACAGGCACAAACCAAGGTGATACGAATGTTGCAGGTCTCCGACAGAGACTTTGGCAGAATTTTGGCTCCCGTGACCTTCACCTCCTGATGTTACTTCTAGGAATATGCGATGGTACAGCAGCTCAGTGCCAGCAAGGACAGGGGTCTCAGTTCGCTACCCAGACAGCTGGGCGGGCCTGGAAATACATTCTTCCGTCTCAGACCCCACACCAGCTGTCCCCTTGTGCAGACCTTGTGAGACCTTCAGCAGAGTGCTCTGCGGGTGTACATTGTACCCAGACTTCAGATCCACAGAGACTGACACAATAAAAGGCTCTTATTTAAGCTGCTCAACTGTTAAAGGCTGCGATAAAAAGCTGAAACGCACTTGAAAACAACTGTTACTAAAATGTCCTGAGAAGCAAGGGTATTCTTGAAACAAATGGAAAGGTAGAAAGTGAACTTAAAAAAAAAAGATGTAAAGGAAAAACAAGTAGGAATTTTAGAACTGAAAATACAATAACTGACGTAAAATGGAGTTACAGAGTTAACAAATGACAGTGAACGTATGATGCATGGATGTGCAATATTTTAAACGTTTATTTATTTATGTTGAGAGAGAGAGGGGAAATCCCAAGCAGGCTCCGTGCTCGGTGCAGAGTCCGAGGCAGGGCTCGAATCCACAAACCATGAGATCACAACCTGAGCCAATCAAGAGTTGGATACTCAACTGACTGAGCCACCCAACCGCCCCTGGATGTACAATTTTTAAAGTCAAATTGTTTTGTCCTTTAAACTTGAAGAATTTGCATTATATTGTATTGGACTGGGAGTCAGGACACTGGGCCTTAGTCCTGTCTACACAGGCTGGATCTGTGGCCTTCAGCAAGCGGCTCCATTCTCAGGCTGCTGTCTCCTATGGAAAATAAGGGGCTGGGCCAGCATTTCATGGTGTACACACACTCGCCCTCTCACCTGTGAACTGTTCCAGCGGTTTTCTGGATCCTTAATGTACGCTGAAAATTGTCGCCAGATCTGTTGTTTGTTCTTTCATTTGTTCTTTTTCTTTTTTTTTAACTCGTAGAAAATTCCAAACATCCACAAAAGTGCATATATCAAAAACAGCTCCAAGGATTAACATATGGGCAATAATTTGGGGGGTTTTTTGGGGGGGAGGGACTATTATCTTCTTGACCCCCACCTCAGTGGATTATTTTAATGTAAATCCTAGGTATTATTCCACTATCCAAAAATAGTTATGTATCTCTAAGAGATAGGGTGTCTTCCACCTTCGTATATACACAATACCATTAAAACATCTAGGAAATTAGTGGTACTTGTTAAATCACCTAATTTGAAGGAAGTGCTCAGATTTCCCTGATTGTTCCACAAATACTTGATTCAGGATTCAAATAAGGTCCATGGGGAGCATTTGACAGATAATATCTTTTAGCAGTGTCTATCACCTTCCTCCCACCCCGTCGCTTGCTTGCTTGCCTGCCTGCTTGCTTGCTTGCTTGTTTTTTTTCTTTGCCATTTATTGAAGAAATGAGATTGTTTTTCTTGTAGAATATGCCACATTGTGGTTTTACTCGTAGTCTTTAATCTTTAGGATGTATTTCACTAGTGATGGGTAATGAGGTTACTGAGTTTGAAAGTCACTTGAAGTAATTCCTTTTGTAGTTTAGCTGCTGTCTGAATGTACAGTGAGGATCATTTATTTCATTTTTGAGTTTTGGGGCTTTTCTAAAACACTGATTTCATTTTGCTTTCTAAGTATGTAAAACATTCGGGAGGTTCCCAAGTCAACCCATGGAAACCTTGTGCACTGGAAGAAGAGGTTTCCAGTGCTGTATTCCCGGTGCATTCCATCCCATGGGCAGCCACTGTCAGTACGTTTGGGTTTGTCCTTCCATTGTTGTTTGAAGACAAGCAAATGCACATGTTTCTATTCCAACTCTCTTGTTCATGCTAGAGAACCATAAAGACCTTGCTTTTGTCCGTGAAGATTTTGGTGTTAAATTGGGCAGCTTCATACCAAAGGAAAAAAGGGTTGAGAATCAACCTCTTGATTGGAGGAGGTGGGTGTGTTTGTGCCACCAGTACACGTGCCCATGCATGCGGATGCCCTGCCTGCCCTCCATCTGACCAGCTGTTTCTTGTCAGCTCTTTGAGGCGTTGCCTTACGGCGCGTGTTCTGACATTTTTCTCTCTGATTCCTTATACCGATTGAATTGTTTAGTTGCTTGTTCTAAAAAATACTAGTCATGCTTATTAGGGAATAAAAGGGCCTACCTCTTGCTGTGCTGTAGTGAAGAGGTGATGTAGTCCAGGGCCCAGGAGCCAGGTGAGGACTCCATCTGAACATTGTCAGCAACGAGCGTTCTTGCCAGCGCTGTCGTACGCTCTAGGTGTGTTAGAAACATGTCGTCGAAGTGAGTGCCATGTTCTGCTTCCTTAATTGGTCAGTATACACTTTAGGTTTTATGATCCTCCTGAAAGAGGCAACCAAGGAGGGTGGAAGAGGCAACCAAGGAGATCTTTTGCGTAACAGAATTTTTAAGCAATTCCCTTTATTGTGGACCATGACCAGTGGGTGCTTTTGTCTGGGGAGCCATGTGCTCATTTTCCAGTAGACAGCAAGGCGGCTTAGTGGCCAGGTCCAGGCCGGGCTTAGGTCCTGGCCCAGTCATTTCTGAGTTATGTGTTCTGTGGCAGACTTTTTTTTTTTTTTTTAATAGGCTTTCTGTTTTAGAGCAGTGTTGAGTTCACATCAAAGTCAAGTTGCAGGTACAGAGATATCCAAATGCCCTGTCCCTCTTATGCCTTTCCCACCATCAGCCCTCCCACGCACACACACACACAGAGTAGCACATCTGCTACAACCCGCATTGACATGTCATCACCCAAAGCTTGGATAGACTTTTTGTTTATTTTGAGGAAGAGAGGGCACAAGTAGGGGAGGGGCACAGAAAGAGACAGAGAATCCCAAGCAGGCTCCACGCTGTCAACACAGAGCCGGATGCAGGGCTCAATCTCACGAACTATGAGATCTGATCAGTTGGACACTTAACTGACTAAGCCACTCAGGCGCCCAAATGGACAGACTTTTGAGCTGAATTTTTCCAACTTTGAGATAGAAATATATCACAAGGTGGTTTTTAAAATTTTTCTCGGAATTCTCTCTCTCTCTCTCTCTCTCCCCCATCTCCCACTCGCTTGTTGTCTCTCTCTCTCAAAATGAAAATTAAAAAAATTTTAGGGGTGCCTTGGTGACTCAGTTAGTTAAGCAGCCGACTTCAGCTCAGGTCATGATCTCACAATTTGTGAGTTTGAGCCCCACGTCGGGCTCTGTGCTGACAACTCAGAGCCTGGAGCCTGCTTTGGATTCTGTTTCCATCTCTCTCTGCCCCTCCCCTACTCATGCGCGCGCGTTCTCTCTCTCTCTCTCTCTCTCTCTCTCTCTCTCTCTCTCAAAAATAAATTAAAAAAACATTAAAAATTTTTTTTATTAAATGAAAATATGTAGGTAGGAACGGAGTTTTCTAGTAGGTAGTGCTAAATGTCAGTAGTGGAAATTGTGTCCGGCTACCAGAAATATTTTTAGGAATGAAATCTGCAGAGCATTTCATTCATGGAGGAGGATGACAAAATCTGGAGCCCGTGTAGGGCCTTGGTTCTTCACACCACTGCTTCCCTCTGGATTTCTGGGAGGCTCTCTGGAAGCAGGAGAAGTGAGCAGGGGCTAACATCTAACATTTAGGGCTCCCAGGACCAAAGAACAGCTCACGTGGCCTTGCTGTGTTTCTCCTCTGTCTTGCATACTCTTGCCCTTTAAATGTTTATTTAGAAGCACACAAGGCAAAACAAAGTAAGTTCTGTTAGGTCGTAATTGATGTAAAACAGATTCATTCAGCGCATACGTTTTTCCTTTCGTTTTCTCCCGCGGTCAGCTGGAGGAGGCAGTGGGCGGGGCACGTGACTGCTGAAAGAGTGGCCTCGCGTTTCTGCAGGGGTCCGGTTACGCCGTTTGTTCTGGGGCA
This sequence comes from Herpailurus yagouaroundi, assembly GCF_014898765.1. Classification (NCBI taxonomy): domain Eukaryota; kingdom Metazoa; phylum Chordata; class Mammalia; order Carnivora; family Felidae; genus Herpailurus; species Herpailurus yagouaroundi. The sequence goes on along the minus strand of NW_024412433.1, from coordinate 429,444 downwards.
GATGGGTAGTCTCTGAGGGCAGCATCGGGGTTCTGTACCCGTTTTCTGTTAAGTTCCTCATTTTCTAAGATTTCTTAAACTTTGAAGCCAAGTAAATATTAAACGTGTAATTTATGCCACATACCGTTATGTGATAGCAACTGTATTTTTCTTTAGAACATAAGCAGTAGGGTACTTCGGGGCCATTTCCTCAATGACCTTCCAGAACAAGAGTGTCTGATGACCCCGAGTCTTAGCTTAAGCTACACTGAGGTCTTTGGACTAGATGAAAATAACTAGGATGTCCATTTGCTGCTCAAAAGGCATGCAGACCTGCACAGATCTCTTGTGGACCAAGAAGTGGTCTTTTGTTCTTAGAAAAGATGAAATAATGTTACACATAATACACATAAATCGAGTATATGGCTTAATGATTATAAAGTGAACATGGTCTAACCAAGTGACGTAACCATGCTGACCATGCCAGAGGGCCCTTCTGAAACCTTATCCTGGAGACAGAAGCCCTCCCACCAAGATGGACCACTGCGAGTTTTCTAGTACCAATCTCCTTGCACACTCTTCTTACAGTGTGCCCACCCTGATGTGCCCCTCAGCACACTGGGGGTGAGTCTTGCCTGTTTTGTTTTAGAAGTATGTGTCTGGACAGGACTCTCTTATTATAATGAGTAGAAGATAATCTGAAGAAATTTTTTCCATCTAAAATTATTAAGAAAAAAATCTATATCAGGAAACCCTGGGTGGCTTAATCAGTTAAGCGTCCGACTTCAGCTCAGGTCATAATCTCACAGCTCGTGAGTTTGAGCCCCACATTGGGCTCTGTGCTGACAGCTCAGAGCCTGGAAGCCTGCTTCAGATTCTGTGTCCCTCTGTTGCTCTGCCCTTCTCCTGTTCCTGCTGTCTCTCTCTCTCTCCCCACCTCTCTCTCTCTCTCAAGAATAAATAAACATTTAAAAAATTTAAAAAAGAAAAAGTCTACATGAGAATATATAATGGAATAAATAGGTGACTTGTTAAAATATGTTTTGGTTGTACAGAAATTTTCAGAACAGTAGCTTAAAAAGGGAAGGATCGGGGCGCCTGGGTGGCGCAGTCGATTAAGCGTCTGACTTCAGCCAGGTCACGATCTCACGGTCTGTGAGTTCGAGCCCCGCGTCAGGCTCTGGGCTGATGGCTCAGAGCCTGGAGCCTGTTTCCGATTCTGTGTTTCCCTCTCTCTCTGCCCCTCCCCCATTCATGCTCTGTCTCTCTCTGTCCCAAAAATAAATAAACGTTGAAAAAATAAATAAATAAATAAATAAATAAAAAGGGAAGGATCACTTTGGTGCCCAGGATTAAACGGCCCATAGTTTCTCAGAAGGACCTGCTCTCAGTGCCTCAGGGTCAGTAAATGCTGTGAACTAACCAAGAACTTGTTCTCCTCTGTGTGCACATTAGAGACGCCTTACAGGTGGTGTCTTCTTTGTTCACATCCCATCAATTTTGCATTAACTACTCACATCGGTGAAATTGAAAAAGCTCATCCTTCTGGTTCTCAGAATCTCATCCCACATTTAATATTAGTGGCATGAATATTAGTGATTTTCCAATGTTTTCTGTTTGTGACCATAGTCTGTCTTTCGCTGCTCAGGCCTGTATGGTGCATTGCCTGACGAGACAGTTCATGTTCCTTGATAACACTGCTGTGAATTAAATAAATGCTTAGCAAACATTCACAGTAAGAATTTAGTTCCTGCTGTCAGGGTGCATACAACCCGGAGAGGGGATTCGAATATGATGGGTAACTGCTAACCTGAACCAGACCTGTGCCTGTCCACGAGGGGCAGTCCGTCCTTGTGCAAGAGTGGGGGCGGGAGGTGTATTTGGCAAAGTGACACCACCTTGTCACTTTGCTCATACCGTTCTTGGTTCACTGTCCCGGGAGGTTTTAGCTTTCTTGTGCTTTGCCTGCTTGTTCGACAGATCACACGTGTGTGGAAGTTCTTGCCCACGTGGGCTGGAGACCTTGTCTTTGCTGGGGAGGGTTTAAGTGTGTGGTAGAGGTGGCTCAGCGGGTGACTGAGAAGTTTTTAAACTTAATTCAAGAGACAAAACATTCATGAAATGGTTCTTCTTGATAACAAAGTAAGCATGGAACGGATGAAAGGGCCAGGGGAGCCAACAGTTAGGTTGGCACATGAGGGAATGGACCGGAAATTTAGATTAATTCTCTAAGAAATTTACCGCACATTAGTAGAATGCTTGTCAGAGGTAAGGGAGTGAGGTAGTTTTCCCAGCAGCTCCACTCTTTCTTTTTTTTTTTTAATTTACTTTTTTATTTTTTTAAATTTACATCCTAATTAGTTAGCATCTAGTGCAACAATGATTTCAGGAGTAGATTCCTTAGTGCCCCTTCCCCATTGAGCCCATCCCCCCTCCCACAACCCCTCCAGTAACCCTGTTTGTTCTCCGTATTTAAGAGTCTCTTCTGTTTTGTCCCTCTCCCTGTTTTTATATTATTCTTGCTTCCCTTCCCTTATGTTCATCTGTTCTGTGTCTTAAAGTCCTCATATGAGTGAAGCCATATGATTTTTGTCTTTCTCTGACTGACTAATTTCACTTAGCATAATACCCTCTAGTTCCATCCACGTAGTTGCAAATGGCAAGATTTCATTCTTTTTGATTACAGAGTAGAACTCCATCGTATATAGATACCACATCTTTATCCATTCATCCATCGATGGACATTTGGGCTCTTTCCATACTTTGGCTCTTGTCCATAGTGCTGCTGTAAACATGGGGGTGCCTGTGTCCCTTCGAAACAGCACACCTGTATCCTGTGGATAAATGCCTAGTAGTGCAATTGCTGGGTCATAGGGTAGTTCTATTTTTAGTTTTTTGAGGAACCTCCATTCTGTTTTCCAGAGTGCCTGCACCAGCTTGCATTCCCATCTGCTCTTTCTTGAGTAAACGTCTCGAATTTGTTTTTTGTCATACTGTGCTTCACTGATCAAGATTTTTCTTTAAGCTGACTTTCAAACATAAATACACATATTTAAGAAGTAAATTTGTCATAAATAGAGAGTAGCTAGATTAATACAAAGGAAAGCAAGCTGGTATTATTAGATTCTAGCTGATACTCAGCCTCTTCTTTCTTTGTAAAAACAATGACGTGATTAACCCTGTTCAGCTTTCTAGCTTGAAGCTAGAGAAGTTTCCATGGCATGCCATGGAGGACTGGAAAGGGCGGAGGGCATCGCTTGTGTGCTGGTGTCTGCTTAGCAGGCAGCGGGTGCAAGAACATCGTGAGAACAGGTAAGTGGTGCTGGGAACGGCCTGGCCTGGGGCCAGTGCCCCTCACATCAGGCACACAGCCCTCATGTCACTCTGATGGCCTCCATCCAGCCTGGTAAGACACCACTTACAAAACTGGGAAGCCTGAACCCGGCCCAGACCAACCTGGGCTGTCCTCACCTGGCTGTCCTCACCCAGCACAGGGAGTGGCCTACTGAATGGTGCCCGTCGTGCACTGCACTTGCTGTGTGGCACCTGCTCCTCTTTGCTGAAATGTACCATCTGGCATTTAACAGTGTACCATCAGCACAGCAACTCTCTGGGCTGCTGGAGCCCAGAGGATGTACCGGGGGACTCCAGGCGGCCAGACGAAGGCACAGGCCACTGTTGGATGAGGTCTTGTGAGTTACATGAGAGGATGCATTGCCTGGCTTGCAGAAGCACCAGGAAATAGTGTCTTTGTGAACAGTGTTTGTTATTTTGTGATCCACAGATCCATGTATGAGTAGAAGGTAATCTTGTTTAACTCTTTGCTTTAATGTAACTTAAGACACCTAGAAGTTGCAAAATTAGAGCAGAGAATTTCTGGGCACCTGATTTTTTTTTTAATATCTAAATAACTTTGGGGGCGCCTGAGTGGCTCAGTCGGTTGAGCATCCGACTTCGGCTCAGGTCATGATCTCACAGTTCATGAGTTCCAGCCCCACGTCAGGCTCTGGGCTGACAGCTCAGAGCCTGGAGCCCACTTCAGATTCTGTGTCTCCCTCCGTCTGCCCCTCCACTGCTTGCACTCTGTCTCTCACATTGTCTCAAAAATAAACAAACATTAAATGACTTTCAATGACTCTTTGGGGTTTTTTGTTTTGTTTTAGAGTGCTCTTCATTCTTAGCTGATGAAGAATGGGGGAGATAGAAGGAACATACAGAGTCTTGCAGACTCCAGGGACACGCTTGGGCGCCCAGACCCCAGCGGGAGTGAGCACCCTCGAACCTGGGCAGAACCTCTTGGCAACCACAGCACGGGCATCAGCCAGAACACAGGAGAAGCACCTTCACCTCCGAGTGAAGCTGCTGGACAACAGCATGGAAATATTTGACATTGAGGTAAGTAGTGATATTTGGAGGCATATTTCCTTATACTTTCTAAAAGTCAAGTATGATGAACCACATTCCATTTTGCTGATCAGACTTGGCCTATTTATCAAGCTGACCAAGGGTGGTGTTGGTAACACTAAGATCCTTGGAAACAGTGATTCTGAGTTTCTCCTTTTATTTGAAAAGTGATATTCTCCTGTCTTTCCTTTGAAATTCTGATACAACATGGCCCTTCTGTTCTTCAGAGAGGCTGGCTGACTGCTGTGGAGCACGGACTGGACCCATCCAGATCTGCCCACTGTGTGTCAGCTCCTCTCTGAAACATGGCGGTGATTGTAGTCCCCTCTTCTCAGGGGCTGTGGCAAGGACGCGTGCAAAGAGCCTGGCACACAGGTGGTGGTGCACAGTAACATTCAATTTGTTTTTCTGTATCAACAGATACAGAAAACATAATAACGTTTTTATTTTGAAAATTTCCTAACAATAGATTGCACTGATAATGTTGGCAAAAACAAGTGAATATAGCAAAAATGTGTAAATGTATCATATAAGTGTATGTGTGTATATATGTATCTAATCAATACTTTTTAGACCCACATAATACTTTAGAAAACACTGATTTTCTAAATGGTGTTAGAATGAGTGTGCTTTTTAAAATTATTTATTTTATATGTAATGCACAAAGATAGTCTCTCTTTTCTAATTTTTTCATAATGGTTTAAAGTAGTATCTTTAGAAGTTTTTTTCTGCTCTTAATGTCACAAAAGGAAGGACAAGAGAATGAATTTAAACTTTAGCAGGAGGCTTATTTGTGCTTAGAGATTGCTGTCAAGAAGTCAGGATGCTACACAGAAACTAAGATTACTGAGCTGGGGGCCAGGCTGTGATGACCCTAGAGGAAACTTCTTGGGGGCTCTGGTGGTGCCTAATTCAGAACGCATTGCATGGGAAGGGGAGGAGGGAGTGAGGGAGGGGGTCAGTGGTGGGGAGCTGGAGGTCAGGGCTGTACCCCAGTCCTCTTGCCTGGGGTCCCAGGCACACCAGCCTCTCTTGCCTCTCCTGCTTGAGTGTTTGATGGTAAGCGTCTAGTGCCTAGATTCATAGTATCTGAATTCAGAGGACCCCGAACACTCCTTTTAAGGTCTTACCTGAGGAGGAAATTGAGTAGCATTGCATCAGGGCGGTAGTAATTGAAACTGGTAGGACCTGTCTGTCCAGCTTCCCGGGTCACTCCCGTGTTGCCAGAGGCAGCCTTTGCTGGGAAGGTAGTCCAAAACAGGCTACCTTTGAATGCTGGAGAGCTAGAGGCTGGCTGTGGGCTCTCTTTGGCAGCATTTCCCAGCCCCGCGTGGTGCTCTTTGATGAGTCACCTGCAGGAAATGGGCTAAAGGTGTGCAGGGCCAGCTGGACTCCCAGATCTTCTCCAGCCAGTGCTCTCAAGAGTTCCACCGTCTAGCCGTCTTCTGATAGACACACCCACTATGGTCTGGGCTTATAACACTCTCAGAATGTTCAAAAGAAAGAACGGAGGGGAGGGGAGGGGAGGGGAGGGGAGGAGAGGAGAGAAAGGAACACAAAGAACTGAGCTATTCAGAGCTTACTTTCAGAGCATCTTTTTTTATCCTGCCTAATAGTCTTTATCAACTAAAACTAGGCCCAAAAAAGAAGAAAGCACATATTTATTGTGGAGTCATAAATAACACATAGCCCTTCTCTGATATACACGCCATCGCTAAGTGTCTGGATTGCTTTATTCGTCAGCATTCAGAAGTGGCATTTTGTAAAGGTTTCACCATATTTAGAACTTGTCAGAGTTGAGTAGGTTGAGATTATTGTGTTGGGGAGGAAGAATTTTCTCTGCCCTTCCAGATCTGTTTGGCTAGACCAAGAATCAGATTGACATGAGACAGATCAACCGGCAAACATCCAACTTAATATCATATGTATAGGGAATCCACAGAGATGGAAATTCCTAACACAGGCAGCACGATGCTTATATGAGCTCAGGAGGGGGGTTGGGTCTGGGACAGGAAGGGGAGAGGAGATGTCTGGGAATAGGGGTTGACTGTCGTGCAGATAAGTGTCTCAGGTGAAGAGTCTTTGTTAATAGTTCTCTTCCTGGTGCAGACAGTTAGTTGGGGGGTGGGGGGGGCGGTGAAGAGCTTTTCCTGAATCTGCTGGGTTTTTATTGCTTTTAACTCAAACTAGCGTTCATGCCACAGTGGCCCATCTTGGGGAGGCCTGCCCTTGGCCCCTATAGTTGCTTCTGTTCATCAGATGGAATCATCATCTTCACTTCCCTGCAGGTTGATATTTTGGTAAGCCTGTCGGAGTCACCAGAAATTGCAGAATCACATTGCTGCCACGTACCCCGAGTTGGATGGAGTACTTTTTGAATGATGTTACCCACTAACGCATACCTTTTAGGAGGAGTTAGAATTCAGTATATTTTTTTGAGTCATTTGTATTCAGCTTCCAGGTACCCTGTCCTCTACAACCCTGTCAGTGGATTTTGTTAAGTAACAGACCACTCTAAAACCTTGTAACTTCAAACAGTAAATATCAAATGTTTCCTGCATGTTTGAGCGTTGGCTTGGGAGGGTCTTCTGGTCTGGGCCGGCCTGGAGGGCCTACCATGTCTGGCACTCCAGCTAGAACCTCTTTCCACCCTCCAGGGAGCTAGCTTCTCCTTATTTGCACCGTGATGGAAATGTTCTCAAGAGTGGAAGCTGCCAGGTCCCTGGATGCTTGGGGTTCATGTGCTGTAACGCCTACCAAGTTTAACTGATCAAAACAAGCCACCAGGCAAGCCCAGATTCAAGCAGGGAAGAGTGGGGAGCAGTAGAGCTACCTTGTAGCGGGAGTGCCGAGGAATTTGTGACCATTTTATTCGGCATACCACAACGGCTGTTGCCAGTGGATCAGGAATGCATCTCTGGAAAGATGACTGTCTCTGTGAAGTTCTAGTATCTCCCATCAGTGGGCTGGTCTCGTTTGCCGGGCGACATGCTTTGTGGGGCCTGCCCCAGAGCAAGCCACGTGGCCTTCTCTGGGGGGACATGCTTCCCCCATACCCCTCTGTGAGATTCTGGTCCAAGAACACAGGCTTGTCCTGATCCATTCTCCCCAGTGTCTCCCACGAGCCATGGCTCCAAAGATGTAAAAGATCCAGAGATGGAGGCTGGTTGCCCCTGGGGCCCCATCACTGATCCACCACTGCTTGTTCCTTGACCACTGGTGACCAAACTGACGTTGAGTTCCCTCCTTGGTGAGTCACACATAGAAACTCCACCAGGTGAGTTAGCACACAAAGAAAACTTTATTTGCAGCAGAGAAGGAGATCACGGGAAATAACTTCCAAAGCCGTGACCCTCGAGCAAGGGTGGCTGGGTTCCTTTCATTTAGGGTTAGGATGGAATATTCAGAAAGGGGAGCCTCGTCATCCCGTGTAGAGGCGGGCACGCGGTCACACACGGGCCTTAAGGAAACCTTCCGCGTACACACACGCTGTGTGTTGTAGAAATGAGGCTTGGGCTCTTCCTTGGATGGAGGATGGAACGTTACAATGAGGTGAGGGTAACTGTCGGCGGCTCCGTGGGTCACTCCATGGTCCGTCTGCGCAGGTGTGAGTCGGGGGTTGAGCTCACACTGGTCTGGGTGGTCTGGGCGGTCTGGGCCCCCAGAGCCCAGACTGTCGTTACTGCTTGGGGGAAGTTCGAGTTTCCTCCACGGGATGCTTTACCTGTTGGGTCTTGTGCCTGAATGAGGAGATGAGGGGGAAGGAAGAGCTTCGGGAAGAATGGGGGATGAAGGTCAGGGGGACAAGCGGGTGGCAGTAGAGCTCAGGTCTCAGGGTCCTGCAGGTGACACTTGCTCCGCCACCCTCTGCCCTTTAGATCTGAGCTAAGAGACACAGGTTGTTGTCTGGGATGGCTCACACTCGTGGTATGGGCAGCAGGCCCACAGTGCACAGATACCCCCGGCTGGGTCTTTGTTGGCAGCACAGAAGGAAGGTCTTAGTGAAGCCACCCCCTGCCCCAGAGCTTGTCTGAGGTCTCTCTCCTCCTGGAAGGCAAGTCCCAGAGACAAGGTTTTGTCTGAGGCTCTGCCAAGTTATTGATGTGGCACCGTGCTGGCTCGGTAAATACGTGTTGAATGAAGGAAATCAAAACATAGATTGGGTTAACATCCTTTCTTCAAGAGTGTCCTGAATTCTCCCCTAGAGCAGAGTTTTCTGACCTCAGATTCGAGTGCGTGTGTGTTTGTTTGGGGGGGGGGGCCACACGGCCACTGGCTCCTGCACACAGGGAGTTTGAATCACTGGCATTGTGTAGAATCCATAGTTGACATTGAAGGGACCTTTTTAATTTAGGGAAAATTTTGACTTTTAGTTATTTTTGAAATGCTTCTATGTTGTTCAGTGAAAATACAGAGTAGCTCAGCCCGAAGACCTCCCTGTTGGGGTTCACGTCTCTTCCCGAGCAGTGTGTGCTGTTTCGTGTCTGTCTTAGTAAGTAAGATGGCATTGGCCATCCTCGTTACAGTTTAAGAAAGGTGAGCTCTGCAGGCCCCCAGTTGTATCTCTTTCTCCGCTCTCTCTGGGTGTGCGGACGCACCGCGTGTCGCGTCGCTGTGTTGACCGCCGCGGTGACAGCCCATGTTTCCAGCACTCCAACTGCCAAGGAGGAGCTGGGGGGCTCGCTGGGTGTGGGGAAACTTTGTTCCGGCCCCTTCTAGGGCTGGATCACGTGAGCTTGTCCAGTGCTTGTTGCCCGCGAGTCCAGAGGGCTTACAGCCAGAAGCCAGGGTCTGCTCTCGTCCAGACAGGTTTTAGTGGCGTCGATGGTAAAGTCTTCAACAGCCTCGTTGAAGTAAAGTTCACGTCCCACACAAGTCACCCATTTGAAGTGTGCGCTTCCACGTGGCTTAGTGTGTTCCCAGACGGGCAGCTGCAGCGGTCAATTTGAAAACATCTTCGCCGCCTCAGGAAGAAACCTCACAGCTTTTAGCTGCCACTTCGCTGCCCTTGTCTCCTTTCGCTTCAGCTGTAAGCGGACAGTAGTCTGCGCCCCTCCTCCATAGACCGCGCTGTTCTGGACATTTCCTGTGAGTGGGACTACGTGTGTTCTTTTCTGACTGGCTTCTTTTCCTGAGCATCACGTTTCAGAGGTTTGTACGTGTGTAGAATGTGTCAGCACTGCTTTCTTTTCTGTGCCCGAATAATGCTGTGTATGGATAGACCACATTTTGTTTATCACTCGGCAGCTGACGGACACTCCACCTTTTAGCTGTTAGGAATCGTACTGCTGTGAATATTCATGTGCAGGGTTTTGTGTGGACGTGTGTGTTTCTCTTGAGTGTGTACCCAGGAGTGGAATTGCTGGGTCACATGGTAACTATTAGAGGAACTGCCACACCATTTTCCAGAGTGGCTGGCTGTGTCTGGGGCTCACCCACCAGCAGTGTGTGGGCCTCCAGTCTGTCCGTGTCCTCCCCTGCACCTGTATTACCTGGTCTCCGAGTTCTAGTCATCCTGGGGGGTGTTAGGTGGTAGCTGATTATGGTTTGAGGTGAAATTCTAGAAGTTTATTTTGAATGGTTACTTTTAATGGTTAAAGAAGGGAAAGTTTTGAGCCAAAAACATGAGAACTGTACCAGTAAACAGTTATCTCCAGAGTGGTTCCTTGGGTGGGTTTTGGGTACTTATGAAGTTAACCCTCTTGCAGAGCCCTGGTACACATATGGAATGAACATTTTTTTTGTTTGTTTTTAAAGTTTATTTATTTTGAGAGAGAGAGAGAGAGAGAGAGCATGCATATGTGAGCAGGGGAGAGAGAGAGAGAGAGAGAGAGAAAGAGAATATCCCAAGCAGGCTCCAAGCTATTAGTGCAGAGCCCGGCATGGGGGCTTGATCCCAGGGACTGTGAACCACGAAATCATGACCCGAGCCAAAATCAAGAGTCAGACGTTCAACCGACTGAGCCACCCAGGTGCCCCCGGAATGAACGTTTCTACATCACAAGGTTGTGAGGACCACCAAGAAAGCACAGCTGAGGGCTGGCCTCAGTGTCCCTGAGATGAAGCTGGCGAAGAGTGGACGCTGACTTGGAAGATCTGTAAAACATTTTAAAGTTCCCTTTAGAGTTGTCTTGTAAATTTAAAGAACTAAGGACTGATACACTGTATTTTTAAATCAGTTATTTCTCTCACTTAATTCATTTATAAGTAACCACTACTTTGACTACCCTTGTCCATATAAATCGTTTGCTGCCCGCAACGTATACTTACGAGGACTTTGTAAGATAGGAGGTGAGATAACACTTTGTGGCTCTTTCTTCTGATGACTAATGAAGATAAGATACTTTCTGTACACAAGGCACTTACCTAGTGGTTCCGGGAAAGGAGAGCAGCCTGCACAACGGAGTCTGGGGAGCCATCTGCCTAGGCTTCCGTCATGTCTCATTTTAAGTGACATTTGACATCCATTGATGGGGGTTTTAGCTATGCGAAGGTCAGTCAGCGGCCGGTTTTTTGATCTAGTAAAGTCTTGATTTATTTTCAGTGAGTTAAATGAATTTTGTGGTTTTGAAAATAGAAATCTGGCCTCAGCTCTAGAAGGTCTTTTTTTTTTTTTTTCTGAGCCATAAAAGAAACCATCTGGAAGCCATGTGTCAGCTTGTCTTGTCCTGTGTGCAAAGTCACAGAGTAGAAATGCTTTCAGCTCCACACCACGTTAAGCGTGGAAAGTGTCTGAGTGTTGGTGCGCTAGAGGGAGAGGCCTTCTGCTAGACTTCAGGGCAAGATTTCTAAAACAGATATTCTTCTAATTGATAATTCACCACCAGGTTTAGGAACTGATGTGAATTTTAGCTTTTCTGTTATCTGGAAGCTAATAGTGTGGAAAAGGTGATATTTAGTGATTAAAAGAACAATCTGGGGTGTAGTTTGGGTGTGTGAGACCTCACCCACAGAAGTGAATGTTCCGTGCCTTTGCCGGCAACTGGGGAGCAAGTTCTAATGAATATGAGGTTTCTTGATTATTGTTAATCTGTTTGCTCACATTCCCCTTTTCTTTATCATACTCAGAATTTTTGGAGGAGGCTTACTTTTTTTAAAAATTGGAAAAGCTTTAGATTAAATACGTGACAAGTTGGAGGACAGTGTCTCAATCCTGAAGTTCCGTGCTAGTTGCTATTCCAGTAAAAAGTTAATGTTTTCCTTCTGGCCAGGAAGAAATAGTCAAAATTCCAGAAAGTATCGTAGCCAGATGTTTGTCATTGCTCCCACATGAACATCCTAAATATGGCAAATAAACCTCCTTAGAACTTATTTTGGTGTGATCTCAGAAGAAAAAGGCAGTAATTCAGCATCTGAATTTGGAGATAATATAGGCTCTATACAAAAGCTCTTATGTATTTCGAGTATATACAGCTATTATAGGACTCTGTCCTAGCCTCAGAACCCTGTTATTTTGTCTGAGAAAGCTGATCTGTTCCTTTGACCATGATGCCCAGGAATGTGGCCAGGTGGTACAGGGCAGAGATGTGGATGTTTTTATCCTCAGTGACTGAGACGTGTCATCAAAGCTGCTGGTGCCGGCTCCCCCCGCCAACCCTAATGCGCGTGCATGCACACATCTCGAGGTCGGCATACACAGTCTGTTGGATGTGATGTTGACGGAGGAGGAGCTAGACCAGCAAATGGAAAAGAAAAGGGAACTGTTGTCCTCCTGATCTTTGTACCGGTGAGAGTCCCATCACCACCGAGATCTCTCAGTGTCTTGGCGGAGGGTCACCTGGACGTGGAATGCCACTTCTTGGGCACCTCAGTTCTGGCAGTTGGCAGTTTTATCTGCTATCGTCAGCAGCCCCAGCAGGATATGGGAATGAGACGGAATGAGCCCCCAGGTGACACAGGTAGCAGCTAACCTCTCCAGCTGGGAGCCTGCTCTTGTGACCACCCCCATGCTGTCTCCAGAAACCTTGTGCTCTCTCTTTTTTTTTTTAATTTTTTAAACGTTTTTATTCATTTTTTGAGACACAGAAACGGTGCAAGCAGTGGAGGGGCAGAGAGAGAGAGGGAGACAGCAAGACAGAATCCGAAGCAGAATCTCGAACTCACGAACCATGAGATCATGCCCTGAGCAGAAGTCAGACGCTTAAACTGACTGAGCCACCCAGGAGCGCCACCCTGCCCCGTGCTCTCGTCTTACCCCAGTGATGCTCTCATTTCTCATCCCGAATGGTTCTGCTTTGGCTTGTTCCTAGAAGGCTGAGGAGCTGAACATATACCTAATTTACTGACTTGGCCTTTGACTCATGGCTCCCTTCAGTTCTTTTCACCTCTTCCCCAAAATTTCAGATGCCTGCATTCTTGGCCCACCTCCCCACAAGTAGGTGACCCACTTGAGGGTGATGCTTGCCTGATGAGCTCTTCTTTGGGGCCCCCTTGCCCAGCATTCTTGGTCCCCCTTTCCTCGGCCAGCTTCTTTCTCTCTGTCCCTAAAGAATCACCACACAGGGGCACCTGGGGCCTCAGTCAGTTGAGTGTCGGACTTCACCTCAAGTCGTGATCTCAGTTTGTAAGTTTGAGCCCCACGTCGGGCTCTGTCCTGACAGCTACGAGCCTGGAGCTGCTTCGGATTCTGCGTCTCCCTTTCCGTCTGCCCCTCCCCTGCTCGTCTTCTGTCTCTCTCTCAAAAATAAATAAACGTTAAAAAAAATTTTTTTTTTAATGAATTGGTTAGTCCCTGCAAGGGGCAGCCTTTAAAAAAGAAAAAAAATCACCACACAGGGCAAGTGAGGACCAAGTTTTAAATCTCAACCCTAGGCCTCTTGACGGCGTATAGAAGTGCCTTGTTCCAGGTCTGGGGACAGCTTTGATCAGGTGACCCATCTGGAACTGTGGGATGACATGGTCCATGTCTCCTCCCACTGGGGCCATGTGGGTTGCAGTTGAGGGCAGTTCCCAGAGGCCAGAAAGGCCCAAAGTCCTCCAGTGCAGGCCTTCCCTCGGCTGCCCTGCTAGTCCCTGTTGCCCTGGGCTCAGCGCAGTGTTTTCTGGATGCACTAGAATTCAGTCTTGTTCTGTTGGGAACACTGAGGTTGTATATGTTGTCATGGGGACGCGTGTGGGTTTCTTGAGGGTGTGTTCCTAGCATAGACTTTGTGGTTGTGAGATGTGCCCATTCTGGCCCTGCCCAGGTCATGCAGGACGGTTCTGCCAGCCAGTTCTCCTGTCATACGTTCCCTTCCTCCACACAATGCCCCCCGGACTGTGTGCCTCTCTCCCCTCCTGTCGAGCTGTCCCCTCCTCCTCTGTGGAGGACTCTTACCCTCTCTTACCCTCCAGGTCCATCCTCCTGCCACCGGCTTGACAGGAGGGACTTGTCCCTCCTTCCTGCTGCTACAGTCTCCAGGGGCCTCGGCACCGAGCCGCAGACTTGGCTTACAGGGTCTTGTTGGCAGGGGTCTCAGGTGATTCTGGGCAGGACCAGGGCCTGTGGCTTTAAGAAGAGTTGGTATGTTCTGGAACGTGTACCCTCCCCACCTGATTCCAACCTTTGTGCCCTTTTCTCCTGGCCCTGTCCTTCGTTCATTCGTTCGTTCGTTCGTTCTTCATTCACCCACCCACCCATCCATCACTGAACAAGATTCAAAAACCCTCTTCTCTGTACCAAGAAGGTCCAATGTTGTTTTCACAGCCAACTTGGAGTGTCTTCCTGTGGAGCATTTCTAGAGCACACCAGCCCCACGGTTCATTATCAGTGTTAATGGTCACTTCCAGATCCAGAAAGAAACCAAGATTCTCCAGAAAACTAATTGTAGACTTATAATTTTCTCTTTTTTCAAAAAGAGCATTCTGCTTTTTTACTTCTTGTATTTTTTAAGTGTATTTTTTTTTTTTTTTTTTTTTAGTGATTTCTACCCACAACGTGGAGCTCAAACTCACAATACCAATGTCAAGAGTTGCACACTCTTCCAACTGAGCCAGCCAGGCACCCCTGCATTTTCACTTCTGTAGAGTGTTTTGTACATTTTTTATTACTCTCGCACGATGACGTGCTCACTGGGGTCAGTGTCCACAGAGAAGCTGTGCTCTGGCGAGGTCCCTCTCGCTTCTCTGCTGCTTGCTGAACTGACTGTGGCTGCAAGACCAACCAGGATGTCACTTGGGGTTCCCGATGCTCCTGGTTTTAGATGGAACTCATCTGCAAAGTAATTCAGTTTCTGTCATACAAATAATTCGTTGTAGAGAAATAGAAAAATTTAAGTGATCCATGACCAAAGATAACTACCCAGAGGGAACAGCCATTCACATTTTTCTGAATATCTTTCTTTTACTTTTTACCTACCACATATATTAAATAAAATTGGAATCAGATTTACATGCATTTTTGTAGTCTATTTTTAAATTTAATGCACTGTGAATATTTTTCTGTGTAATTACTCTTTAAAAAGTTTTTAATGGCTACAAAGTTTTCTGCTTTCAATTTCTCTATAATAAGTCTTTATACACATTCTTGATTGTTTCCTTTAGATAAATATGTACAGTAGCAGTCCTACACCAGAGGGTGTTACGCGTTTTTGTGAGGCTGGGACAGGTGCAGTGAAATCACTCTCCTCCGCACCCCCAGTAGTGCTCACCAGCGCCTGCTTCTCCCCCTTCGGCAATGTTTCTTACAAGATTTTTTTTTTTTTTTTTTTTTTTTTTTTGCTATTTCTTTCTTTCTTTTTTAAATATTTAGTTAGTATATAGTACAACAATGATTTCAGGAGTAGTTTCCTCAACGCACCAGACCCACTTAGCCCATCCCCCCTCCCACAACCCCTCCAGCAACCCTCAGTTTGTTCTCTATATTTAAGAGTCTCTTATGTTTTGTCCCCCTCCCTGTTTTTATATTATTTTTTCTTCCCTTCCCTTGTGTTCATCTGTGTCTTAAAGTCCTCGTATATGTGAGATCATATGATAATTGTCTTTCTCTGAGTAACCAATTTCGCTTAGCATACATACCCTCCAGTTCCATCCACGTAGTTGCAAATGGCAAGATTTCATTCTTTTTGATTGCCAAGTAATACTCCATTGTATATATATACCACATCTTCTTTATCCATTCATCCATCGATGGACATTTGGGCTCTTTCCGTGCTTTGGCTCTTGTCGATAGTGCTGCTATAAACATGGGGGTGCATGTGCCCCTTCAAAACAACACTCCTGTATCCTTTGGATAAACACCTAGTAGTGCAATTGCTGGGTCATAGGGTAGTTCTATTTTTAATTTTTTAAGAAACCTTCATACTGCTTTCCAGAGTGACAGCACCAGTTTGCATTCCCATCTTATAAAAATTTTTAATAAAATCTCCAGTTTAATGGTCAGGAGCCTGGGGCGCCTGGGTGGCTCAGTCGGTTACGCGTCGAACTTCGGCTCAGGTCACGATCTCACGGTCTGTGAGTTCGAGCCCCGCGTCGGGCTCTGGGCTGATGGCTCGGAGCCTGGAGCCTGCTTCCGATTCTGTGTCTCCCTCTCTCTCTGCCCCTCCCCCGTTCATGCTCTGTCTCTCTCTGTCTCAAAAATAAATAAACGTTAAAAAAATATATAATAAAAAAAAAATGGGCAGGAGCCTGTTTTTTATAAAACTTCTGGTTTTTTGTTTTGTGGGTCTAGGGAGGATTTTTCTGGTGTTTGATCTGCATCATTTTTTTTGTTTTTTTTTTTATTGTGGTAAAATACATGCAACAAAAATGTAGCATCTTAGCCACCTTTTTTATGTTTTTAAATTTATTTTTGAGAAAGGGAGCACATGAATGTGGGGGAGGGGGGGAGAGAGAAAATCCCAAGCAGACTCTGAGCTGTCAGCGTAGAGCCTGACGCGGGGCTCAAACCCACAAACTATGAGAACATGACCTGAGCCAAAATCAAGAGTCAGACAATCAACTGAGCCACCCAGGCGCCCCTTAGCCACCTTTAAGGGCACACGGCTCAGGGGCCTTAAATACATTCACGCCGCAGCACGGCCATCACTGCCATCCTCTGTGCAGCTCTTTTCTTCTTGTAAAACTGAAACTCTGTCCCCATGAGACACTGACTCTCCGTCCCCCATCCCCAGCCCCTGGCGCCCACCCTTCTGCTCTCTGTCCCTGTGAATCTGACGACTCTGCGTGTCTTCTCATGACTGGCTTGATCACGGAGCCTAATGTCCTCAGGGCTCCGCCATGTGGAAGCAGGCGTTAGAATTTGCTTCCTTTTTAAGGCTGAACAATATTCCATCGTGCAGGTGGACCACACCGTGCTCCTCCGTTCATCTGTCAGTGGTGCTTCCATATTTCAGCTGTTGGGGATAACGGTGCTCTGGACGCGGGGGTGCAAACACCTCACAGAGACCCTGCTCTCACTTCCTTGGAGTGTACACCCAGCAGTAGAATTGCTGGATCGTGTGGTAATTCTGTTTTTAATTTTTGAGGAATCCCCGGGCTATTTTCCACATTGGCTGCACCAATTCACATTCCCACCCACAGTGGATGAGGGTCCCATTTCCTCACATCCTCTCCGACACTTGTTTTCTGTTATTTTGATAGCAGCCATCCTAATGGGTGTGAGGTGGTGTCTCATTGTGATTCTTGTTTGCATCTTCCTAGTGATTAGTGATGTCACACATCTTTTCACGTGTCTATTGGACGTTGGTAGATCTCTTATGGAGGAATGTATACTCAAGTCCTGTGCCCCTTTTTAAATCAAGTTGTTTGGAGTTTGTTGATGAGTTTTAAGAGTTCTCTATATATCCTGGATATTAACCCCTATATCAGACACATGATTTGCAAATATTTCTACATTGTATTTGAAGTTTAGAAAAAAATAGGAGGTTAAGAGTTAGGGAAATAGCATATACATTGTATTTAAAGTTAAAAAAAGAGATGGAAACAAGAAGGAATGCTGGAGACTTCACAGAAGTGACATCTACAGTGACGAAAAGGACAGGAAATGGTGGAAATCACACATGAGAATTTGAGACCTAGGAAACAGACTGTCAGTGTGGGTTGAGCTGTGCTTACTGACCCAGAGGCCCATAGGGGCCGCCTTTGTTCAGCTGGTGTGTTTCCTCAGCACCTGCCAGGCACCCTCGTGGAAGCCGGAAGTGCATAGGTCAGCAGGATGGACAGTGGGCTCAGCCTTCTCGGTGCTTCTTCTGCAGCAGGAGTTTGACAATGACCACGGCGAAACACAGAACACATAGTGCTAGGGAGAGAGACAAAACGGGAAGGGGACAGGAATGTGGGGTTTGCACTCTGAGATAGCAAGGGAGTGGGGCTCAGACCTCTCTTCTCAGGAAGAGTGTTCAGGGTGGTTGGAACAGTGGCCTGGAGGTGCAGGCAGAAATGCCCCAAGGGCATGATGACTGGACCAGAGCCAGGTCAGGGCTGGTATGGAGAGGAGGAGCAGGACAGTGCTGACCATCAGTTTCGTCCTGGAAGGATTTTGAAGCAGGAGCCCACAGGATTTGCTGTGCAGAAGATGTTGGCACAGAAACCAAAGAGCCAAGGTGATGCCAGCTTGGGCCTCAGATAGGGGTCATGAGGAGAGCTGCTTTGGGAGGACGGTCGGGAGCTGTTTGGGGACACAAGGAGCCTGAAGTGATCCTCAGCATCTGAGTGGAGGGTCCTTGCCGTGCCCTTTAGTGACCTGCACTCTCATACACGAGGGCAAGGACAGCCATTGCTGTGACCTTCCCAAGATGCTAGTATTGCCCTTGTGTGGTGCTGTGATTGCGTTCATACTGGTTCATGTCAAAGGACGAGTGTCACAAGTGTCATGCTGTGGGCCAGGGAGGCAACTTTTTAAAACTATCCTCAGTCTTTGACTCCTGGTTGCAGTAATTATGGGGCTTTTATTTTTAGAGATTTTGACTAGTCATTAAAGAGAAACATGAAAACATCTGTTGGTGCTTCCAAACTGCTGTTGTTGGAATGCTGTGGAATGTTCTTGTGCACACGTGTTATGCTTTTATGTGTATAATTGTATAGTTTATATAACACAGCTTCATTTTGCCACAGTGGCAGAGAGGATCCCAGCCCTTATTCAAGAGCTTTTTCTGATGATGGTGAAAAAAGAAATATTTTCTTCCTTAATCCACTATCTTAAACACCTGCCTGGAACTAATAACCTTCTCAAAAGCTTCAGTTTAGACTTCTGTGAAATAAGTCCATTGATAAACTAAAATGTCTTTCTGAAATAAGTCTCATGTTCCTGATTATGAAAAATACATTCTTAGTTTTCTGTACTTAAATATTCATAATATTTCTTCATATCATCATAACTTTACTTTTTAAATTTGTTTCTCACTAATATGTGGCAGTATGCTTTTGGCAGGGGGGCATGTATTGGTATTTGAAACTGGTAAAGTCAGATTTTTATAGCAGAAGAAAAACCAGTTTTTTCCTATTAAAGTAGTTTTTGTTAAGACAACTCAGAATCACCTGAAGGCTCTGGACGTTGCTGTTCTCCTGGAAAATATGCTGAAAGATACATGTTAAAAATACATAGTGGGGCACCTAGGTGACTTAGTTAAGCGTCCGACTTCAGCTTGGGTCATGATCTCATGGTTCATGGGTTCGAGCCCCACATCAGGCTCTGTGCTGACAGCTCAGAGCCTGGAGCCCGCTTCAGATTGTGTCTCCCTGTCTCCATGCCCCTCCCCCCCTCTCAAAAATAAATAAAGATTAAAAAATTTGTTTTTAAATACATAGTGAGCTCTTTCAAGTCAAACTTCTGTTAAATCAAGAACATTCAGCTCTGTAGTTGCTTGCTTTTGGCTTTAATTTACATCAATCTTCCATCTTTTAAAACCACACAGAATAATAAAAACATGACCTAAATGTCATTATGAATGCAAATTGTAATATGAAATGAAATTATAAATTAGGTATAAGTAGTAACATCATAAAAATTGAACTTGTTAGTGTATTAACATAAAAAATAAAAATAGGTACGGGGCGCCTGGGTGGCTCAGTTGGCTAAGTGTCTGATTTCGGCTCAGGTCATGATCTCACACTCTATGAGTTTGAGCCCCACATCTGTGCTGACAGTTCAGAGCCTGGAGCCTGCTTTGGATTCTGTGTCTCCCTCGCTCTCTCAGCTCCTCCCCCGCTTGTATACTCTCTCACAAAAATAAATAAACTTAAAAAAAATAAAAATAGGTACCTTGAGAGAGGACAGACTCTTGCTGAGAACACAGGCTTTACAGTGGGTCAATTTTTTTCTTACTGGATTTAAATGTGGAGACAAGTAAGAGCACTAGAGAAAGTAAATTGTTTTTGGAACGTTGTTTCCATAAAGTTCTGGAAAAACAAAATTTCCTATTGCTGTAGATTTTCTGCAGTTTAGAAATTAATGCTGTTATTGTTAATTATTCAAGTCAGTTGGGTTTATAAAATAATAACTTTTTGTGTTGTCTTTTTGTTTTGCATTTTCTGCCCCAGGAAGTTTCTGTATGTATTTTTTTAATTATAAAATTGATACACGCTCACAGTAAAAAATTCAGTCAATATAAAAGAGTACAGAGGAAAAAAAATTTCTTACTCTTTTACACCCCAAAATAGCCTCTTTGATGTTTTGGTCATATTATCCATTTAATTCTTCCTGACCATTTTCAGTCTTGTTTATGCACTTATGTGCACACACACACATCATCCATAATATCACTTCTGTCCATGTAATTACTTTAGCACTGAGGAGGTAAATTAGCCATTGGTAATGTGTTCATGTCTATTCCTCTTCTTATCTCCTGTAATTGTTTTATGAATGTTGACACTAGATTCACTTGTACAGAGATATTCACGGTTATAGCTTGACGAGGATGGCACTGTTTTCCTTTTATAAAATGTCCTCTTTCTTTTGTTCTAGCGACTTTTTGGCCTAAATGCAACTGTGTATTCTCTAAGTTCAGGTTTCCCTTGCTTTTCTGTTGTTGTTGTTGTTGTTGTTGTTGTTGTTTACAGTATGCCTGGTACACTCATTGCATAGTTTTATTTTTCAATCTTTCTGAATCATTTGCTTTAGATGTCCTAACCTAATGGCCAACATTAAGTATTTACCATATTCTGAGTGCTGTTCTAAAGTGCTTTGCAGGATGTGTTACTTAATTTCATCCTCACCGTTTGCATTATAATTAGTTTTATACTTAAGAAAACTGAGGTAAAGAGGTTTCTTAAAACTTACTACTATGGGGCGCCTGGGTGGCTCAGTTGGTTAAGCAGCCGACTTCGGCTCAGGTCACGATCTCACGGTCCATGAGTTCGAGCCCCGCGTCAGGCTCTGTGCTGCCAGCTCAGAGCCTGGAGCCTGTTTCAGATTCTGTGTCTCCCTCTCTCTGACCCTCCCCTGTTCATGCTCTGTCTCTCCCTGTCTCAAAAATAAATAAAGCGTTAAAAAAAATTAAAAAAAAAAACTTACTACTAGAATTTCTAGCCAGGACAATTGGGGAAAATAGAAAAGAAGAAGAAAAATTTTTTAAAAGGCATCCAGGTTGGAAAGGAAGAAGTGAAACGATCTCTGTTTACAGATGACATTGTCATAATATGCAAATTCCTAAGGAATCTACCTCAAAAAACCCAAACAAAAAACTATTAGAACTAATAAACAGATTCAGCAGGGTTGCAGGATACAAGATCAATATACAAAGATCTTGGGGCACCTGGGTGGCTCATTCGGTTAAGCGTCCGACTTCGGCTCAGGTCATGATCTCGTGGTTCGTGAGTTCAAGCCCCGTGTCAGGGTCTGTGCTGACCAGTCAGAGCCTGGAGCCTGCTTCAGATTCTCTGTCTCCTCTCTCTGCCCCTGCTCATAATCTGTCTCCATCTCTCTCAGAAAAATAAAACATTAAAAAAAATTTTTTAATGTATAAAGATCACTTGTATTTCTTTATAATAGTAATGAACAATTCCAAAGTAAAATTAAGAAAACACTTTAATTTACACATCAAAAAAAATACTTGGGAATAAATTTAACAAGAGAACCTCAAAACTTCTACACTCTCTGGTTATCAACTACTAATTTCTTAAAGAAGAAATCTGTTATAACCCATAAAAAGAGAGTTTTAAAAATCTAATTAGTGACCCGGAGATTTTGAATTACGCTTTTTTTTTTAATTGAAGTATGCTTGACATACAATATTACATTAGTTCCAGGTGTTTAATTAAACTTTTTAGGGAGTGTCTGGATGTCTTGGTCAGTTGAGCATCTGACTTGATTTTGGCTCAGGTCATGATCCCAGCGTCATCAGATTGAGCCCCACGTCCAGCTTCACACAGCATAGAGCCTGCTTAAGATTCTCTCCCTCTCCCTTTGTCCCTCTCTCCAACTCGCTCACTCTCTCTCTAAAATAGAATAAAATAAAAAGATTAAAAAAAAAAACTTTTTAGGAAAGAAGAATCCAAAGGGAATAACCCAGAGAGGCTTTTTCTCTTTCCCAGTATAATTATCAAAATAATTACAAATTCATGAGCCCAACAAAATTCTAATTAAAACACAGTCCACTGATTTGTTTATAGGGTCTAATTATCCTTCCTTTACATTGTCCATCTATTTTCCTATGTTTTAGAACTTAAATTACAGTTGTAGAGTATTTATGTTGAATCCAGCTGCAAAATTATTTACTGGTTTTTACATTGCAGTTTTTTCTAAAAACTAAACATGGTAATACATGTAAAGTCCTAAAATAATTGAATCACTGTTCCTATCTGTATTTACATTTGGCCTGTCTGCTAGAAGTACTGATATATGAGATAGAACCAAATTTTATATTTTCTCTGGAAACCTATATTCATTAGAAAAAAAAACCCTACATACTACTAAAAACAAATCCAATAAATCTCACTCTATATTTATAAAAAACATGATTTTTAAAGAGAAATTTTAAACACTAGAACCAAATGTCAAGACACTGAGATTTTTTTTCTTCAACAAATACTTAAAGATTAAAGGCAAAGATTGGGCTAAGTGAACATATATTATTCATTTCCATTTTAGGATGGTGTTTGCCAAAATATAATAAATACTCATTAGCAACTTTTGCTGGTGCTTCTAGCAAAAGACAGTAAAATGAAACCTAGAGCTCAGCTGTGGAAGTCCAGGAATTTTGCTTTGCATGTTATCACTCCACTTCATCATGCCATGTTCAGGACAGCCCAGATTCCAGTGATCATGAGAGACCACAAAACAGAATTCCAAACACAGATATTATGAGCTCCATTGAAACTATTACTTTTTTTTTTTTTTAATTGTGCACTGAAAACTGTAAAGCAGGACGCCTGGGTGGCTCAGTTGGTTGAACGTCCAACTTCAGCTCAGGTCATGATCTCACAGCTCATGAATTCAAGCCCCACATTTGGCTGTCTGGTGTCAGCACAGAGCCTGCTTCAGATACTCTGCCTCCGCCCCCTCAATCCCTCCCCAGTTCGTCTGTCTCTCTATACCAAAATAAATAAATAAACTTAAAAAAAAAAAAAAACAACGTAAAATTGTTGCAAGAAACTAAAGAATAGCTAAGAAAAGACATCCCATGTTCGTGTATCAGAAGACTTACCATTAATGGGGTACCTGGGTGGCTCAGTTAAGCGTCAACTTCAGCTGAAGTCATGATCTCATGGTTCGTGAGTTTGAGCCTCATGTTGGTCTCTGTGTGGACAGCTCAGAGCCTGGAGCCTGCTTCAGATTCAGTGTCTCCCTCTTCTCTCTGCCCCTCCCCTGCTCACACTCTGTCTCTCTCAAAAATAAATAAGCATTAAAAAAAAATAATAATAAAAGGAGTCTTACCATTATTAAGATGGCAATACTCCTCAGTTGATCTACAGATTTAATGTGATCCCCATCAAAATCCCAGTGGGCTTTTTTTGCAGAAATTAACAAGCTGATTTTTAAATTTTATATTTAATTTTACCTAGGGGTGGGTACCTAGGTAGTTTAGTCGGTTGAGCGTCCAACTCTTGATTTCAGCTCGGGTCATGATCTCACAGTCGCAGGATTGAGTCCCACATCTGGCTCTGCCCTCACAGCATGGAGCCTGCTTGGGATTCTCTCTCTGCTCCTCCCCACTCACACTTGCTCTCTCTCAAAATAAATAAAGATTTAAAATAAAATTTTATATGGAAATGAAAGGGAACTAAAATAGCTAAAAATAATTTTGAAAAAGAATAAAGCTGAAGTACTCACACTTCAAAACTTACTATAATGCTATAGTAATCAAATCATAGTGGTACTGACGTAAAGATAGACATAGATATCAGTGGAATAGAATTGAAAGTCAAGAAGTAAGTCCTTATGTTTATGGTCAGTTGAAGAAAATACCCTAAAAAAAGTGCTAAGCCAGTTCAACAGAGAACAAATGGTCTTCCACAAATGGATGAGAATGAAGCTGATCCCTACCTAACACCACACACAAAAACCAACTCGAAGTGGATTAGTGACCTCAGTGTTGAGTTAAAACTATAAAACTCTTAGAGGAAAACCTAGGAGAAAATTTTCATGACCTTAGGTTAAACAGTGGTTTCTTAGGTATGGTACCAAAACCAGAAATGACAAAAGAGAAAAATGGATAAATTGGACTTTATTAAAACAAAACAAAAAATGTGCTAGAAATAATACTATTGAGAAAGTAAAAAGAATGAAGAAAATATTTATAAATTCTATATCTGAAAAATAGTTTAAAATGACTTACAACTCAATAATGAAAAGACGACCCAAGTTCAGATATTGCCCAAGGTCACACAAGTAGAAAACAGGTGCAGAGGAACTGTCACCCAGCTCATCCTTTTTCTCAGGATAGATGTTATTGTCTTCTCTAGAGCTCTTGTATCTGTTCTTTCTGCTCTTAATTTACAGAGGCAGTTGCTCTATGAACTTTTCTTTTTCAGTTCAAATTTCAGTCACAGCTTCATGTGCTAAGAGGCAACATTTTTCAACTGAGTGTTCATCTTACATTTGTTTTGTATTTTGTTTCTTTTCTCCTTTTATCTTGAGTATCTTTGAATATTTGCAATGATTTTAGTTTGACTTCTCATCTTTGGGGCAGATAAGTTGTTCGTGGATGGCTATCTTCAGGAGGTCTTGTATGGGTGGCTGGTTATAGCCTAGCTGAAATTTGAAATTTATCCAGTGACCTGAGGTTTGTATGTAAGTTAGCTTTGCCTTTACTTCTTCTTCGCCTGTGGTTGTGGGGGGTGGGGCAGGGGAGGGTGGGTCTCACAGTGTCTCCCTTGTACAGCTCACATACAACTTCTTGTTTGCCTCTGGCTCCTGTGCAGCTCTGCTCCTGATGCCTCTTGCCCCTCGTTTCTGCAAACGACGGATTTAAGTTTTACTCCCCGGGTTCTGTCTTTCACTGTTGATCTGTATTCTTTGAGGCTTCTCCTGAAATTTGCTTCCTGGCATCTAGTTTGAGCCACCTCTATACACCAGCACCCTCTGGCTCTGTGGCTAGTGACACTCCTCCCCCTAAGGTTTTTGGTTGTTTTTTTTTTTTTATTTTATTTTTAATTTTTTTTTAATTTACATCCAAATTAGTTAGCATGTAGTGCAACAATGATTTCAGGAGTAGATTCCTTAGTGCCCCTTACCCATATAGCCCATCCCCCCTCCCACAACCCCTCCAGTAACCCTCAGTTTGTTCTCCGTATTTATGAGTCACTTCTGTTTGTCCCCCTCCCTGTTTTTATATTATTTTTGTTTCTCTTCCATACCCCTAAGGTTTTTGATTCAGGGTTTAGCAATTTTCCTGAAAATGGAGTTTACATTTTTGTTTGTTATTTTCTTTTTTCATTTTGAACGATTCTAGCAAGAGATTGAGGAAATGACAACTCAGACTACAGTCTTCAAGAGGCAAGCCACCGGGTATTGTCTGTAGCACCACCCACACCCCCTGTACCCTTTACCGTCTCCATCCTGAAATCCTTCTCACACACATTTCTGAATCCAAACTCTTCTCTCCTTACTTCTATCTGCAGAAGTTTGCCTCTGTTTTTCATGCCATCGGTTCAGATTCATACTTGATTCATACTGTGATTCAGGCCTCCTGAGTTGAGGTTTAATTTCTGGAGTGCTCTTTTCATGTCCCCTTTAAGTCATTAGTTGCTTCTCTTTTCCCCAGAGTCTCCTCATTTCATGAGTGCAGTGGCCTGTTACATTGGCCTTTTTGAGGACCTTAATTTTTTTTACTGCGGTTTCTTTGGTGTACCCCACTCTTTCTGTTCACTGGGGTCAGTTCCTCTGCTTTTCAGGCTGATCCCTCTGTTTCAGGAATTTCCTTCTCTGTGTCTGCTCGTTCTTGGTCGCCCGTGTGTTTTTGCAAGTGAGGCTCCAGACTGCTCCTATTGGCTTCGTTGGCCTTTGCAGTGGCCACAGGTTGATTTTTCCCAGGCAAGCTTCCTTTCCAAAAATGACAGTTGCCTGGTTGCAGGGCCACGGGAGTAGTCAAGATCCTGGCTGGGTGAGTGGGTAGGGCACGCTGACAGACAGGTTTCCTCTCTGTGTCTGCGTTTTCACAAGTACAAGTAAGAACAGGCAAGCCGCCCAGAGCCCTTCTGTTGACGAGGAAAAAAGAAAGGAATTACCTGTGAGGCCGACTGCTCTGAGAGCTCTACTGCCAACCTGAGAGGCTCTCCCTTTCCTTTGCTTTTTCCCTGATGCTAAGGTAAAGACAAGGAATTGCGGGGGGCGCGGAAGAGTAGGTTGATTGCCCAACTTCTAAAACTTACCAGAAATAGCAAGTTGCTTCTTTGGCTGCTGGTCTATAACTTACTGTGTACATATGTGGTGGGGAAACCATGAGTGTCACAAAACCGGGCCTCATTCACTTGGCATGTATCCTTTTGGAGGCGCCCTGGCTCTGGCGTGAGGAGACTTTAACGGTCCTTCCGCGCAACGGCAGAGTCTTTTACACCTATCCCCTTCTGTGCTCACGTCTCAGCCCCTCTGTGCACTCCACCAGTTCCTCTGTTATGAAGCTTGTTACTGACTGTGTATTCTCAGGCAGAAACCTACCTTCCCTCATTTATGAGAGCCGCTTGAAGGCACAGTGTTTTCTTTTCCTGACGAATTGGGAACAAGCAGAACAGGCACCCACACAAGCCCCCCGTAGTTATTACTCTTGCACTGGTAAGCATCACCTGGCCCTGCCAAGCCTGTGCGCCAGGACATACAGCTTGAGCTTGGACAGATTACAGGAGGGCCGCTATAGATGCGACATTTTTCTCCTCAGTTACAGAACTCTTCCTTCCAAGTTCCAGATAGATGTGCCAACTGTCAGCATTTTCCAGGGTCTCCCTGTTGACGTATTCAGGGTCCCAGCCAGGATCTTGGCCACTCCCACGGCCCTGCGACTGGGCAACTGTCATTTTTGGAGACAAAATACATCAGGGAAGCCTGGGTGGTTCGGTCAGCTAAGTGTCTGACTCTTGATCTCGGCTCAGGTCATGATCTCATGGTTCGTGAGCTGGAGCCCCACATCGGGCTCTGCACTGACAGCAAGGAGCCTGCTTGGGATTCTCCCTCCCTCTCTCGCTGCCCCTCCCCCCTCGATAAGTAAATAAACATATATATATACATGCCAGTAATTTGAACTGGGAAATGTAATAGGAGTGATTATTAAGTAGTATAAGGATTAACTACTAAGGGGAGGAGAGAATGCTGAAGAATACAGAACCGGAAATGCAGTAAAGAGCAGCCAACACAAACTTGGAAGAAGTCTCCTTCTCTAGGGTCAAGGTTCAGACCTACAGTTGGTGGAGATATTTGCTAAGGTGCCACGGGAACAGGCTGGCAGGCAGGAAACTGCCCCCTGGCAGGACTGGAGTAGAAGAGGGGAGACCCAGGAGGGCACAGCCATGGGACCTCCTGCACACAGTGGGCAGGGAAGCTATGGACTGGCCATAGCTGCACAAAATCCCAAAGCCCCAGAAACAGGGAGAGAAACTCCTCCTTCTCATAGTATCCCTGGCACCCTTTCCTGACAAGGCAGCTTGTAAAAGAGAAATATCTACAGGGACCTGCCCCCGTGTGACAAAGCAAGGCAAAGAAGGGTAGATTTGGAGAAAATAGCAGTAAATGGATACCTGGCTCACCCGTGTTAACAGGTTCAAATTTGGTAATTTTAAGTTGTCCTGTTTCCTTGAGTAACTTAAGAGAAACCATTGTAGAAAGAGCTAAGGTAGCGGTGGATCCATTGATAAGTAGGCTCTCGCGTTATGTCCATGTCTTATGGTAGAGGTAATTTACGTGCAAGGTGATCTCCTCAATCGAAGAACACTGAACGCGTGGGGATACATTTCTCCTTCCAGGACATAGGATCCCCTCTCTGATAAGCAGAAGTGGCAGTTCCATCTTTCGGCGCTCAGATTTGACACAAGTCCTTGTGGCTTTCCGTGCAGTTTGGAGGAGTTCTCTGGTGCACAGCATTTTAGGGAGATGTGAGAACCTAAGACTTGAAAGTGTGCCAGAGTGGGAATGAAATGCCTATCAAAAATGTTGGTGACCTTTCAAAGAATCTAGAATGAATGTAGCTACAGTTTCCTGTGAGCACTCAAGATTATATTCATTGTACAACATAATATTATAAAAGGAAATTTGACATTGATGTAATTATTAGACAAGAAAATTTTTTAAGTAATGAAACAGTAGAGATATGAGTTGTATAATAGGAGTAGGCATCTGGATAGATAGATGGAGGAGTTATAATTTGGCAAATGAACTGTAAATGGGCATGTGAAACAAGTTGAAGAACTAAATCAAGCTTTTTCCAGAATTTTCCCACAGTGCTTAAGACAAAGAATAAAGAAGTACTTTGTGAGCTGAGATTTTGTAGCCCATTTCCATCCAGACAAAATCTTTAATGGTACTTTTGTCTATGCAAATTTCTAACAATATGCTTTATGTCTAAGCTTGGAGAAGAACTTGAATACTGTGGCCAGCTGGAAGATGGGAACACCAAACAGAATTTTTGGTTTTTAATCTATATTTTGTATCTTACATTTTTAATGCTGTTTCTTCTCCAGTCTAGTGTTTGAAACACAGTTCTAATTTGGGTGGCTGCTTGCCTCAGTGGGAAATGGGTTGTGAAGACCATTTTTCTTCCATTGTGAGTATCTGTCCATGATGCCAGTGTTTTCAGTGTCTGTAGAGCCTAGCCCCTTATGTAGTTCAGAGAGAGTCTGGTTTCCTTTGCTACTTCGGGAATATGCAGTGGGCATGGGTCCTGTAGTCCACCTGATGGTGCATTTCTGGATTTTTAGGAGCAGATGATGCTCACACCAAGCTTTATTGCTTTGCCTCTCCATGATTCATGTTGAATTAATATTTGTGTATGGTGTGAGGTAGGAGTCGATGTTCATCTTTTTTCCCATATGGTCATTCACTTCCCTTGGCTCCAGTTGTTGAAAAGACCACCCTTCCTACACTGAATTACACTAGTGTCTTTTCTTTAAGTTAAATGAGTGTGCGTATAGGGGTCTCTCTCTGGGCTCTTGCACACTCCACAGGTCGGTTTTTGCACCAATAGCATACTATCTTAATTACTGCTGCTTTAGAATAAGTCTTTTTTTTTTTTTAAGTTTTTCTTTGTTTTGAGATGGGGAGAGAGAGAGCAGCAGGGGAGAGAGAGCGAGCGAGCAGCAGGGGTGAGAGAGAGACTCCCAAGCAGGCACCATGCTGTCAGCACAGAGGCCAACACAGGGCTCAATCCCATAAGCCACCAACTGCGAGATCATGACCTGAGCAGAAATCAGACACCTGACTGACTCTGCCACCGAGGTGCCCCAGAATAAGTCTTGATATCTGGCAATGTAAGTTCTCCAACTTTCCTCTTCTCTAAAGTTGTCTTCACTTTCCAGGCTTTGGTATTTATATTGTTTTTTAATCTGCTTTATCAATTTCTTTTTTTTTCTTTAATGCTTATTTATCTTTGAGAGAGATAGAAAAGTCGGGGAGGAGCAGAGAGAGGGAGACACAGAATCCAAAGCAGGCTCCAGGCTCCGAGCTATCAGCACAGAGCCTGATGCTGGGCTTGAACCCACGAACTGTGATATCATGACTTTAGCCGAAGTCAGACACCCAACCAACTGAGCCACCCAGGTGCCTTAAAAATTAACACCTTGTGATGTGAGCTATAATGTTTTCTCCCTGAGTGTTTTTGGCTTTATAGTAGTTTCGTTTTGTTTTCCTTTCCTTTTTCCTTTCTCCTTTCCCCTTTCGCCTTTCCCCTTTCCCTGATTGTATTTTTTAAGTAAGCTCTCTGCCCAGCATGGAGTCACATGCTCCCCCAAAGGAGCTGGCCTCCACAGCAGTTTCATCTCGTGCAGACGTTTCTTGTTTGATGTCCCAGTTTCTCAAGCCCCTCTTACAGCTCTTAGCTTCTGGAGTGTCCTGACCATGGCCTTCTCTCCACCCAGAGTATGAAACAAAACGGTCTCATTGCCAGGACCTTGATGGGTGCATGTTTTTGTGTTTAGGTATTTTACTCATCTTGAAATTATTACGTGAGGTAAGGGTACAACCTTATTTTTTCCAGATGGATACTAAGTAGTTTTTATTGAGTAATCTGCTTTCCTCCCACTGATTGACTTGAAACATCACTTTTATCAGACACTCCAATACCTTATATATCTGGGTATATTTCTTCACCTCGTAATCTGTTCTATTTAGTTTGTGTAGACATGTACCAGTACCAAACATTTTAATTACTGTGGTTTGAATGTCTGCTAAGGCTAGTCTTCCCCTATTTTTCTTTTTCATTGGCATGCTTGCACTTAAAAAAAAAAAAAAAAATACCAGCTGTAGAATCAGTCTATCAGGTCCATCAAAGAATCCTTTTGCTCTTTTTATTAGGACCATGTGGAATCCGTGGCTTACTTCAGTGAGCAATGACGCCCCTTTGGAGGCGTTCGTGTGCCCTGCACCTCTCCACGCTCCTTCTGTGTCCCCCTTTCTGTCTCATCGCAGTGGTTTTAAATTTTCTCCATGAAGCTTTCTTTTGTTAAGCTTACTCCAAAATACTTCAGCTCTTTCGTGACTGTTACAAATGTGGTTGATTCCTTCCTTTCTGTCCTGAGGATGGTGGCTAATTGTGTATAGGGGAACGCAGCTTAGATGCATGAATGGTATTTTTTCCCCCATCACCTGACTCAGTTCCATCTCTTCATGATAGTTTTCTGGTTGATGTTCTCAGGTTTTCAAAGTGAATTATCGTTTCTACAAATAATGATCGTTTTGCTTCCTTTCTGATTTTTTACGTCTCATTTCTTTCTGTTTTGATGTCAGTGTCACATAGTAGCTATTTAGTGTACTGCAGAGAGTGGCCTCCTCCTCTTGTTCAAGAATCACTTTCTTCCTGTTCTATGGGCACCTGGGTGGCAGCTGACTCGATTTCGGCTCAGGTCATGATCTCAGGTCCGTAAGTTTGAGCCCCATGTCAAGGTCTGTGCTGACAGCTCAGAGCCTGGAGCCTGCTTCAAATTCTGTGTTTCCCTCTCTCTCTGCCCCTCCCCTGCTCATGCTCTGCCACTCTCTCTCTCTGAAAAATAAAATAAACATTTAGGGACACCTGGGTGGCTCAGTCGGGTTTAAGCATCCGACTTGGGCTCAGGTCACGATCTCGCGGTCCGTGAGTTTGAGCCCCGCGTCAGGCTCTGTGCTGACTGCTCAGAGCCTGGAGCCTGTTTCAGATTCTGTGTCTCCCTTTCTCTCTGACCCTCCCCCGTTCATGCTCTGTCTCTCTCTGTCTCAAAAATAAACTTTAAAAAAAATAAAATAAAAAATAAAAATAAAATAAACATTTAAAAAAGTACATTTATCTTGATGATTACTCAGAAATGTATGGAATTGTTGAATCCTTACATTGTACAGCTGAGAATAATATAATGACACTACATGTTAATTATACTTCAATTGCAAAAGTAAAGGAAACTAGAAAAATACCAAAAAAAAGATGAAATATGGCCCCTGCAAAAAAAAAAAAGAGAGAGCACAGGGGAGAGGCATAGAGAGAGGGAGACATAGAATGCAAAGCAGGCTCCAGGCTCTGAGCTGTCAGCACAGAGCCTGACACGGGGCTTGAACTCACAGACCTGAGATCATGACCGGAGCTGAAGTTGGACGTTTAACCGACTGAGCCACCCCCAGGTGTCCCAACATTAAAATTATTACTTATTATTTTTTTGCTGAACATAGGATAGTTGACTTGCAAAAGCTTTTTTACTTTGGTAAAATTTACTCCAATACAGGAGTTAAACACACATATATATACACGTATGCATATGTGTGTATGGATATATGTGTATCCATGTGTGTGTCCATACATATGTATGTATATGCGTGTACATTAGTACAGAAACCTGTGTAATGAAGTGTAGTTTTATGCCCAGATTTAAAAACCCTGTTCTGGATTTGGACGCTGGTGCATCATGGATGTGTGCCTGTGTGTCTGCACACTTGATACATGTTGGCATCCCTCGGTTCGGCAGGCCTCCTGGGACAAGCCAGGGCTTCACTGCCCGTGGGTGGAGGGCTTGGATGGGGCTGTTAATCCCACCATCGCCCCTTACCGCGTGGGGTGACCAGGCAGTTGAGAAGGGAGAGGGGAGGACTGGAGCAGCAGAGCAGTTGTGGACGTTCTGGGCCTGTCAGTGGCGCATCTGCCACATTGCTGGGCCTCGAGATTCAAGATGGATGATGCAGTCTCTGACCCTGTAGTAGTAGGAATGCACCCAAACAAGTAAATGTGGGAACGACAGCGCCATAAGCACCGTGCTGGAGAGAAGCGCCAAGTGACGTGGCGGTTATGTGGAGCCAAACCCAATTAAGGGGACCTTCCCCACGAGGCAACTAACTCACCAGGTTCTCAAGGGTCTGCTCGAGGCCGCCAGAGGGAGAGGGGGTCTCCCCGTGAGGGAGCAGCCAGGTGTCCAAGTCGCCCCCGAATGGGCAAGGCCAGGCCTCGTGGGGCCCGTGCGCACACACCTTTGGGGCCTTCCTCATCCTCCTGTAGAGCCCCCCACCCCGCAACAGCCCTGCAGTCCTGGGGGGGGGGGGACACAGCTGTGGGAGAGCTTCCTGGGGAGGAGTGCTGAGCGTGAGAGGAGTTGCAGCAGACCCCATGATTTCTGACCAGCTCACCACTGAGGGGATTGGGCCGCACGTCAGGCTGCAGAGCCTGTCGTGGGTGCGTTCTCCCAACGGCACGGCCGGCACTCGAGCCCTCACCGTGATCCTTGTCAGACGTGATCTTCTGGTACTTCGTCCAGAACATTTGCTCTTCTCTTCTCTACGGATGGCGTTGTCTGCATCCCTTTGCGGCTGTGACTCGCTGCATGCCGCTTTGTCACCACAGAGGGCGGCTATTTCCGTCTTCCCATAAGAATGCTCGCCTTACAGGCGTCTGTGGGGCTCAGGCGGTTCAGCTGCTGACTCTTGATTTCGGCTCAGGTCATGATCCCACGGTTCGTGAGTTCGAGCCCCTGCATCAGGCTCTGCACAGAGCCTGCTTAGGATTCTCTCTCCCCGTCTCTCTCGGCCCCTCCCCCACTTGCGCTCTCTTTCTCTTTCTCTCAAAATAAACTTAAAAAAAGAGAAAAGAGGGACGCCTGGGTGGCGCAGTCGGTTAAGCGTCCGACTTCAGCCAGGTCACGATCTCACGGTCCATGAGTTCGAGCCCCGCGTCGGGCTCTGGGCTGATGGCTCAGAGCCTGGAGCCTGTTTCCGATTCTGTGTCTCCCTCTCTCTCTGCCCCTCCCCCGTTCATGCTCTGTCTCTCCCTGTCTCAAAAATAAATA
>NW_024412433.1:365637-396170 GCF_014898765.1 Herpailurus yagouaroundi | reverse complement strand
CCTGGAGCCTGTTTCAGATTCTGTGTCTCCCTCTCTCTCTGACCCTCTCCTGTTCATGCTCTGTCTCTCCCTGTCTCAAAAATAAATAAAACGTTAAAAAAAAAAAGAGAGAAAAGAGTGCTCACATTAGGAGCACAGCCACTTCTTGGGCACACAGTAAGAAAGTCCAGTGTTTAAACCCACGGAAACTACCATCCTGGGGAGCCATGGAGGTTTGCCTCTCCTCCCCCTGCAGATGTTATCTTTGCAGTGCGAAAATGACATGCCCGCTGATGAAAACTGAGACATCGCGGAAGTTAGAAAATAAGGTAAAAGTGAAGGCCCTGGTCCCTGTCCCCCACCCCCATTCAGTCCAGAATGGTGATTTCCTCTCAGGATGGAGCCTTCCAGACTTGCTTCAGTTAAGGTAAATGCAGCATGCACATTTTATGAAGCGGGCTTCTGTCATGTACACTGGATAGGAAGGGAACCCGTTTTTCTTCATGACTGAACTGTAGTCTTGGACTTCATTCCACGCTGGTGCAGAGTCCTAAGGGCTGTGACAACGGAGGTACCGTTGTTCGTGTCATCAGTTCTCTGTTGGGCTTGTCCTTGCATCTTTAGCTCTGTGCAGTTGTGTGAGAATATCTGTAGGAGAAAGTTCTAGAAGGGGAATTGCTAGAGCAAAGGTGTATGGGTACACTTTAAGTTTTGGAGGTGTTTTCAGATTCTCCCGGAGGATGGGACGAACTGGAGTTCTCCCAGTAGTGTGCGGACACGGCTGCCTTCCCCCAGCCGCACTACCCCATGCTCCCAGTCCTCTGAGATGGACGAGAAGTGGTGTCTCACGGTTTTATTTCATTATTGGAGGGCTTGAGTACGTTTCTATGTGCCTAAAAGCCATCTGTATTTCTTTACCCAATTCATGAGAGCAATGTGAGAGAGAAATCACTTGTTTTAGTATGATTCTGGATGGTAACTTTGTTCGCTGTTTCTCTGTTCAGAAGTTTTTCACCTTTAATTAATCGAGTCTGTCTGTCTTTGTGTGGTATTTAGGAACACTTAACCCCAAAACTGGAGAAATATTTTCCTGCTTTGTTCTGTTCTTTAGTCCATAGGAGTTTATTTTTGTGGCCAGTGCAGACCAGGGAGCTAACTTCACGTTCCTTCTGAATGGAGGGCCGATCGTCCCACCTCTAGTGTGAGCAGTGCGAGGTCCCCTCGCTAATGTTATTACCAAATAATCAAGCATTCACTGGGGTCTCGGGCAAACATGGAGTATGAGACCCACCTCCGTAGTGAATACCAAGTTGATAAAGTGTTCAGTGAGGCTAAGAATGGGTTCTGTCATCTAACGTTGCCAAGAAAAATAGCTAAAGATGCACCTGAGAAGGTAAGAGTGAAGGGGTTGTCTGGCTTCACTTTGGTGTCCGTTTCTGAGCACTAAGAGCCTTAGAAGAAGGCCGAGTGAAGCAAGGAGTTAGGAGGATGGATTTTACATGCGGAAGCCACATCTTGCCACGCTGTTTCACGAACCCGGGTTGTTGGAAGGCACCTCATTCTCCTGTGCTCCCCTCCCTGCCTCTCACAGCCTAAGCGCGATGGCCAGACGCTGCTGACTCAGGTGTGGAGGCGCCTGAACCTGACGGAGTGTGACTACTTCGGGCTGGAGTTTCAGCACCCCCGGGCCTACTGGGTACGTGCTCTTGCCTCACTCTTGCAGACGGGCTGTGGGTACGTGGTGGGTGCTGGCGATGCACGTGGCCATGGCAAGCCTCGGAGGACCTGTGGCAGCAATGGGAGCACGGAACCTGATCACAGGGCTGTTACTGGGGCTGTCCCGTGGAAATACGGAGTACACGTGCCTGTTAGCTAGGCTGAGTTCCCATCCTCCCTGAATTTGTTCTCCCTGCCAGTACGTGTGCCAAGGAGATCCAGAAACTCCCTCTAGTACATCTGTTTGGTGATCATTTTTAGCAAACTGTGCTACTAAATTGTTTATCCTTTTTGTTACTTGATAGATGAGCCTTAAAAAGTGTGGAGCTTTGATATTTACAGGTGGAACTGTTTTAAAACCCCAAATCAACCTGTTCGTTCAATAAGTATGTCAACGTTAGAGTTCCATCCACCCCTTCGTGTAGTGGTGTTCTTGCCATTGTTGTTTACAAGTACAGCATGCACCACATAGTTGTTTGGCCTTAACAGATGCCCCCCCCCCAAAATAATTATTGGTACCTGTTCTGTGCATAGCAACAGCAGCGTGCTGTGGCCTCGTGGTGGGGTCCCATACAGTGTGGCATCTTGGCCTCCTGCCACACTTCTCGAAGCAGGTGCTCCTATACCTCTCCCAGGTGTCTTTTTTTTTTTTAATATTTATTTATTTTTGAGAGAGAGAGAGAGAGAGAGAGAGAGAGAGAGAATTAGCAGGAGAGAGGCAGAGAGAGTTGGAGACACAGAATCCAAAGCAGATTCCAGGCTCTGAGCTGTCAGCACAGAGCCCAACACAGGACTCGAACTCACAGACCGTGAGATCATGACCCAGGCTGAAGTCAGACATTCAACTGACTGAGCCACCCAGACACCCCACTCCCAGGTGTTTTATCAGCATTAGACTGGTGTGTGAGCGGAGAACCAAAATAGGCCCGCCTTAAATATCTCTCCTAATTATAAACAGTTCTGTATTTTGTAACATACTTATTAAATAGAGAAATCATTGAACACATCTGATCTCTTTTCTTAAATTCTCTTTAGATTTGGCTTGAACCTATGAAGCCCATCACTAGGCAAATACGGAGTAAGTCCTTTTTTTTAAGTCTTTAAAAATTCTGTTCATTTTAGATGCTTTCGTTCTTGACTGTTCAAATTGAAGGTATGTTCAGATGTTCATTGTCACTGGATAGCAGCAAGGTGATCGACAACAGTACTTGAACTTGAAAGTCATTTCACTACTTAGTCTTATCCTATGTTAGCTGGGGGTGGGCAGTAATTTAACTCACTTCATTCTCAGGTGTGGCAGTAACAGGATATGTTCTTTGATAGCACTTTAATTTTGGACCAATATGCAAAGACAAATATCGTACAATTTCATTCATATGTGGAATTGAAGAAACAAAACAGATGAACATATGGGAGGGGAAAGGAGAGAGGGGAAACAAACCACAAGAGACTCTTAATGACGGAGAACAAACTGAGGGCTGATGGAGGGAAGTGGGTGGGGGACGGGTATTAAAGAGGGCACTTGTGATGAGCACTGGGTGTCATATGTAAGTGATGAATCACTGGGTTCTACTCTGGAAACCAATACTACACTGTATGTTAACTAATTTGAATTTAAACAAAAAAATAAGAAGGCAGTTTCTCTCTGAGTTATGAAAAGACATTGAGGTTCAATTAGCATTTGTAATTTTTTTTTAACAATTTTTTTTTCTAGAGAGAACATGCATGGCTGGGGAGAGGGGTAGAGAGAGAAGGAGAGAATCTTAAGCAGGCTCCATGCTCCACACAGAGCCCAACACAGGGCTCGATCCCATGACCCTGTGGTCGTGACCCAAGCCCAAATCAAGAGTTAGATGCTCAACCGACTGAGCCACTCAGGCACCCCCCTTTTTTTTAAACAGTTTTTAAAATTTTTTTTTGATGTTTTTTTTTTTCTGAGTATAGTTGACACACAGTTTACATTTTTAATAAAATAGTTCATACTATTTTGTAATTTTAAACATTATTTTTGTCAGTCTCTATTAAATTTGTTAAATTGAGGCACATAGTGATGCCTCTTAATAATTATGTAACGCACAGGGTCCTTTCTAGGGGTCCAGATTCACCTGCAACGTTTTTAGTCCCGAATGGGAGAGAAGGGCATGCACCAGTAGCTTCACCAGTCACTGGTGACGTCAGGCCGTGTGGGGCATCATCACATTTAGCGAAACAGCTCCTCTTTCCTTTTTGGTGAAAATTACATGGGTGTGTTACTGTAAAATTTCAGTAAAGCTAAGATACTCAGATGAGCTAATAATACCTTGTGCTTTTTCTTTACAGCAGTCATATTGTTCTGGTTCAGTATAGTTAGCGATGGTGACATTTTTCTTTCACTAAAGTGTACAGAGATCTCAAAAAATAGTGGGATTGACCTAATATTTGTGAAGTGTAAAATGTTTCTCTTCATAGGGCCAAAGAACGCATTGCTTCGTCTAGCAGTCAAATTTTTCCCACCTGATCCGGGTCAGTTGCAGGAAGAATATACAAGGTAAAGAGCCCCTACTAAGCCACAGCTGCTGTCAGCGGGATCTAGAATTCACCTGTCTCTCCAGCAGCGCCTGGCTCATCAAGTGCTCAGGCTCTATTCAAAGAATGAACGAATACATCTTCATTCACCTAAAAGGTGAACAGTATACACATAAAAGGTGTGGTCAGTGTCTAGTATTAAAAGAAGCATTTAACTCTTGCACAAACACAAATGCCAGCGGAGCTTGGAAGAGTGTTTATAGTGCAAACTGGGGACAAAGGTGGGGGGACTAACACGTGTTAGTGTGCTGTTGAACTGATAGCCTCCTGCTGACACAGATTTACGCATGTGCATAAAGTTGTCAGGAGCCTAGCCCGTATGCGCAAAATACTCTCAAGTGAGAGAAGTGTTGAGTTTGAGAGTCCTTATGAATATATGAGCAGAAGTATTTTAGGTGATTTCTTTTGTTATCACTCTCTCGAATTCGAGATTGATTCTTCGTAGAAATGATTTGAAGAAAATGTTTACAGTTGCTTCATCTGGCCACAGATTATGGAATTTATTTTCCTTGTGTTTTATGTACCAATTCAAAACCCAAGATCAGATATAAGATAAAAGAGAACTGTGATATCATTGTGGTGGTACCAGCCTTTCTGAGCAAAAAAATGTATTTATACCTGCATCATGGGCATCTTATGAATCTCTCTTTAGAAGGTTCTTACAGAACTCTGTAACATCACAGAATCCCAGGTTGTCAGCTGCAGGGAGATGTAGAGATCCCATTAGCCCAGCCGCTCACTTTGTGGGTAAGGAAACAACCCCAAGGGCAGCAAAAAGTGTTGTTATGAGTGAATACAGAGCTCATCTTCTTAGCATATTAAGTACCTGGCGTTTCCCAAAAAAGTCCTCTTTGAGGGAATAACAGGTAACGGAAGGTGTTATCTAACTGGGTCCAAGCCAACTTTATGCAGAAGGTGCTTCTTTTATTTATTAAAAAAGAAAAAAGCAGTTTATTATAAAAGAAGAAAATCTTCAGAATACAGCTACATGGAATAAAAAGCAAATGTTCCCCTTCACTCCCTGCCCACTGCGCTGTCCCCAGAAGTAGTTACACTTGAGGAGTGTCTTCCAGACGAATTCACAGCAAATGTATAAATGGAGCCAGGTCTTTAAAGAAATGGTAATTTACAAAGCCGTATCACACTATGCGCCCAGAACTGTGGGCTGGATGGCTTGTTTGGTCTTGTTTTGTTATCCACGTGTCCGTCTTTGTGCGTATAGTGCACGTGCCTGTATCTGCTTTACTAAATTATTCTTATATTAGTGCATACTTAGATCATTTCCAATTTTTCTCTGCTATATTGCTGCAAACAAACAGCCTTGCCCACACATCTTTGTAAGCTCTAGAAAATATCTCTCCCGAAAAGTTTCATAAAAGTGAAATTGCTAAGTTAAAGGGTAGCCACATTTAAAATTTAAGAGAATACAGTAAATTTTAACAGCTCACTCAGGTATAAATGGCAGCAAGGGCAGAGAGAGTTTGTCTTGTCCATCGTAGCTCCAGCTCCAGAAATAGTACCTGGAACATGGTACGAGCTCAGTGATTATTTGTCGGTGGAATAAATGTGCATATGAGCATATTAATGCTGCCTTCTCTAGCTACATTCAGGAGTGCCTGTTTCTCAGATCCTAGCCAAGGCTGAATATCATCGATCTGTCTCAAACTTCCATAGCCGCATTTTAAGCTCTATCTGAATTGGATGTTGCTGATTCTTTCACAACGGAGCCATTAAGTGCAGTTGTGTGTGTGACAGAAGTGACCTGAACTTGTGAGCTTGCCCTTAAAGGTGCGGCAGGGTCCGGGAGGCGAGCATCTGAGTGCCCTCGCGTGTGCGGTGACTCTGCCCACGGAGCTGCCGCCTGCGACTTCGCCTCTTTGTCACCGTCTGCTCTGGTGTCCCTGGTCACCGCTGTTTACGGGTGCTGTCCTGCGACGGAGATGCGGGGGGTCCACTCTAGAGCCTTCGGAGCTGACGTTTGTGCTGTTTGAACTCCCTTCTAGGTACTTGTTTGCCTTGCAACTTAAGAGAGACCTCCTGGAGGAGCGTCTGCCCTGTGCGGACACCACGGCGGCCCTTCTGGCATCCCACCTTCTGCAGTGTTAGTGTCCCCAGCCGCGGGCGGAGGCGCATACGGTGTCCTAGGTGCACGGCCCTCAGGACCGCCAGCACCTGATGTACCCGCGCAGTTAATGAATGTGATGAAAGAACAGGCCTTCGGTTTGAGTATTTTCTCCAATAAGCTGAAGATTCACATCTACAGAGTGGAAGTCCTTGAGGCAGACAGTCTCCACCAAGAAAGGAAGGCTCCAGGCCAGGAGCTGCAGCCACACGAATCCTTTCCGAACGTCTCTCCTTTGTGTCTTCCCGCATTTTCCCCGTAAATGTCTTGCGTCTGGGAGCCAAGTGGCAGCCCTGACCCTCAGCACCCCTGGAAAGAGAGACCTCCCTGGGCTGACCGTCACAGCCCCTCTGGTGATAAGTCAGTCATCAAACCCTGAGGGAAAAGAACACATTTCTCAGTATGTCACACGGCAAGAGGTAGCTCAGAAGAGCGGGAAAATTTATATTGTAGGAAGAGGTTCCGAAAAACGGGTGTGTGTCTTGCTGGGGCTTTACAAAGCCCCCGCCCCCGACGGGGTAGGACGAAGGAAATGCTGCTTCTGGACTAGAGTCCCTGACACAGAAGTGATGTTTCTGAAATTTGAGCACAGAAAGTAGAATGTAGAAAGTGTGGGGGATCATAGGAACGGCTAAGTACAGGGGTTAATTTGTGGTTTGCCAGGTCCTCTCCCCTCCCCCACACACACCTTGTACAAATAGCAAATTTCATCACTAGGGGCCTTGCTGTCACTTGTTGATATAAGTTTTCAAAGTGACTTCGTTGTTTTTTATTGGGTTTGAGGTCTTCTCAGAGAGACAGCTGGCTTTCCGGTGCCAATGTGGTGTGATAACCTGTCGAGCCGTCGCCCTGCCCTTGGACATGCGCTGCGTCCACTGCGGGAACCTGCAGAGACAGGGCCACCCGCTGCAGCGTGACTCTGAGCCAGGACGTCTGGCTGTAGGAGACGTGACAGAGCAGCTGCTGACAGCATGGTGGGGTCTGAGGCTCGGATACCGCAGCAGACCTGGGGCCCGCCTGCTTGGGGGCTGTGCCCTGCTCATGGGCGGCTGTGTCTTATGTGGACACAGCACACCCTCAAGTGTGGCACAGTGCAAGCGACGTTTCTGTGAACTTGAGATGGTCTCAAAACAAAAAGATGTATATTGTTTAAGATTATTGGGCTTTAACTACAATTCTTGAAACATTAGTGGCCTCTCAAGCTTCATGAAATTAGAAAGAGACATTGTTCCTCAAGAATTTGAGAGGCCCTGAAGGAAAAAATGATTTAAAACAAATAAAATAAATAAATAAATTAATAATAATAAAATAAATAAAATAAAAAATAAAATGATTTAAAAATTGTCCTGAAACAAACAAGATACATATTCCTGGTCACAACAGTCTTGAGACTACAGACAAATAAAGCAAGGTTTAAAACACAGAAAACTCGGGGCGCCTGGGTGGCGCAGTCGGTTGGGCGTCCGACTTCAGCCAGGTCACGATCTCGCGGTCCGTGGGTTCGAGCCCCGCGTCGGGCTCTGGGCTGATGGCTCGGAGCCTGGAGCCTGTTTCTGATTCTGTGTCTCCCTCTCTCTCTGCCCCTCGCCCGTTCATGCTCTGTCTCTCTCTGTCCCAAAAATAAATACACATTGAAAAAAAAAATTAAAAAAAAAAACAAAAAAAAAAAACACAGAAAACTCAGGATAAACTGGCGACTGAGTGTCATCCTCCCTGGGGTCACTCACCAGCATCTTTGTTCTTCAAAACTCAGGAAAAAACTTCTTTACCTGCCTTTATATTTGCCTTTAGTAGCTTAAGATGTGTGGGAAAGTAAAATACAAAATCTTGTTCATAAAATAAAAATATTTATATATTCTTTTATTACAGATTTAGGATAATTTTTTTCTTTTAATTCATGCATTTGCATGTACAAATGCTTGTATTTTTCTTTATTTGAGAATTAGAATTACTGACTGTTGTTCTCTCACTTCAGCTGAAATAGGAGATTATGATGAAACCCTGGATCGAGAGCACCTTAAAGTGAATGAGTACCTACCCAGTCAGGAGCGTTCTCTTGAGAAGATTCTAGAATTCCACCGGAAGCACACGTGAGTCTGTCAGAGTCAGCCGTTGGCACCCTGTCCCTACACTATAATGATGAAATAGTGTATTTAAGTAACGGGAGCCACCACTAAGGCTTCTGCAAGGCTGACTAAAGTGACTGCCGTCCACTCCCTGGGAGGGCACAGTCTCACTGCTTTAGAAAGGCCGGAAGGGACGTCAGGGCCCTGGTAAGAGTGACCAGAGGGCAGAGCGTCAGGGGCAGCCATGGGGTCCCACCACATGCATGACACTCTTAATGGTGAGAAGCGTGTGGTAGCCTGCCGAGCAGCAGGCGGCCCTCCTGTGAGGTGGGGTAGGGCTGGCGGGCCTGCTCTTTGACTGACTTGACGCTGGTACGTCCTTTCAGGTTGAAGAGAGGTGCAGGAGGGAGGGCCAGGGCCGAGGGCCTGGGGGGAGTTAGCTGTGATATTGAACTCTCCAAAAGGAGAGTGGACAGGAGAGAAGCCTTGCCCTTGAGAAGGTGGACCAAGATGCTCACCTGGAGGACCTTACCCCGGCAAGACTGTGTGCTTCTCATGCATTTGGCCACTCACGGCACTTGGGGAGCTCCTCTTGTGTGCCTGGCATCGGGACGGGCACTGGATACACGAGTATATTGTTGTGCACTATGGTGTGCAAGCTGAGGGCAGACAGAGCGGCCAGGGTGAGAAGGGTGAGTGGCCGGGCTGCTTGGGCCAGCAGGCATCTCTAAGGAATTGGCCACGTAGGGTTGGTGAAGGGGGAGTGCCAGGCGAAGGCAGCAGCCTGGGAGGGTCCAGGAGACCCAGCATGGTGCCCGCAGTTGCACCTGAATTTCTGGCTTGGCTGGTGGGGCGAGTAATAGTGCCCGCTGCTCACAGGAGGCTGTGTGACTCCACTGTCATGGTAAGACCAAGCAAAGGCCCCAGCCCCCTCTTGGTGCACGGTTGGGGGCACCACTCAGTGTCAGGGTTCAGCACACTGGGGCAGAGGAACAAAGGGTCATCTCCCAGCGCCAGTCCCCAGGGAGATGATCGATCGCCTGTTTGGGATTTGTTCCTGGAGTTGGCGTGGGGCACTACAGGGTCAAGGGTCCCACCAAGGCATCGGTGCCAGCAGGTAGATGGGTCTGGGATGCGGGCAGAGTGTTGTCAACACGTAGGGCACATCAAGCTGTGCAGGTCATCCAGGGAAGAGAGGGTAGACACAGATGGGAGAGCAGGGCCCAGGACAGCCTCCTGAAGACTGGCCTTGAAGGGAGGAGTGAGAAGGGGGCTCCGCCAGAGGCCATGAGAACAAGGCAGGGTGTGTGGGGGTCTCAGGCTCTGAGGGACGGGTACATCAGGAAAGGGTTGAGGCTCCCCACCGGGCCCGGCGAGTGTGGACACAGGCATGTGTGTCAGGTGATGGAATGGTGCAGGTCTATGAGCAGTCACTTTGAGAGCCGCGTGGGAGGGCGCCTGTGCTCACATGTTCATGAGCTTGCACGTGTGTGCGTGTTTGTGCGTCTTAGGGGTGTGTCTCAAGGTGGCTGCTTTAAAAATTCGTGAAAGCCAGTTAAAGAGAAATCAGGTGATGTGCTTGAGACAGGACTAAACCTGGGTTCTTTCCAACAGAGTGCCACCATCCCTGAGCTCAGCTGTCTCTTGGCTCTCATGATCTTTTTCTTTTCTTTCTGTCAGATATTTAGGGGGCGCCTGGGTGGCTCAGCTGGTTAAGCATCCAACTTTGGCTCAATTCATAATCTCATGGTTCGGGTCCTGGGTTGGAGCCCTGCATCGGGCTCTGTGCTGACAGCTTGGAGCCTGGATCCTGCTTCAGATTCTGTATCTCCCTCTCTCTCTGCCCCTCCCCCACTCTCTTGCGCACATGCTTGCTCTCTCTCTCTCTCTCTCTCTCTCTCTCAAAAATAAACATTAAGATATCTATTGT
Source organism: Herpailurus yagouaroundi (assembly GCF_014898765.1). Classification (NCBI taxonomy): domain Eukaryota; kingdom Metazoa; phylum Chordata; class Mammalia; order Carnivora; family Felidae; genus Herpailurus; species Herpailurus yagouaroundi. The sequence continues at coordinate 385,792 of NW_024412433.1, read as the reverse complement.
TCAGTGATCTCTACACGCAAGGTGGGATTCGAACTCATAACCCTAAGGTCAAGAGTTGCACACTCCTCTGAGCCAGCCAGGTGCCCCTCTCGTGGTTCTGATGTGCTAACTTTGTCCTCCACGGTCATCAGATATTTACTGCACTTTTATTTCTTTTAATCATTTTTTATGTAGGATTTTTAGAGACGATGTAGTACTTTCATTTTAATCAAGATCTAGTTCTTACACAGTTATTTATAATTATCTTCCTCGACCCACTGGAAACACCCTTGTAATCACCCTTCAAGAGGATATTGAAGGAGTGGTTTTTTTACTTTTATCACAGTTCTTTTGGATCTTTGACATTGAAGGAAAAACATTTGAAAACTGGTGTCTTAGTCCTTCGCGGCTGCTATAACAGAACACCCCGAGCCAGGCAGCTTGGGGACCACAGACTGTGATTTCCCACACTTCTGGAGTTGGGGGTCAGACATGGAGGCACTGGTAGATTCGGGTGTGGTGAGGGCCTGCTTCCTGCGGCACGGATGGCATCTTCTCGCACATCCTCATGGGGCGGGAGGGGCCAAGAGCTCCCCGGAGCTTCTGTTAGGGCATTCTTACTCGTGAATCCCCCACCCAGGCCCTCCCAAAGACCCCCCTCCAAATACCATCACCCCAGAGGTTAGGCTGAAGCATCTGAATTTTGGAGGACAACAGACATTCACTCTGGAACGTTCCACCCTCCACAGTTCATGTCCTTCTCACATGCAAAGTACATTCATTCCACCCCAACAGCCCAAAAGCCTTCACTGCTCTAACACCAACACTAAATCCTCTGATTCCATGGCCTTACCTGAATCTCATCTTGATGAGATCTGGCTGAGACTCCAGGTATGGTTTGCCTGAGGCACAGTCTCCTCTAGCTGTAAAACCAAAGTACTGTGGTAGGGGATAGGCGCAGGGTACACATTTCCCTTCCAAAGGGAGGGACTAGAAGGAAGAAAAGGGTGACGGGTCTCAGGCAAGTCCAGAACCTAGTGGAGCAAATGACATAAACCTTAAGGCTCAGGAATAATCCTCTTTGGCTCTGTGCCCTGCCCTCCAGGCCTACCATACTCCTCAAGTATACCCTCCTGCGGCTCCAGGCAGCCCTGGCCTTAGAAACCTGAGCAAGGGCCAGTTGTGTTCCCGACCCCCACACTCTTCCACCGTGGCCTGTGATGGGAGAGGCAGCCCTGATCCAGACTGCCTTTGGGATCCTCCTTCCCCCATCCTGATTTCCATTGCGGTGGCCGGTCCATACTGACCTCCTGCTCAGCCTCTTAGCCACACCTCGGTGTTCTTGTTTTCTGCAATATGGGCAGCCTGAGCACTTTCCACGTCTTAAAATTCTGCTTCCTTTTTGCTTAAACTTCCATGTCTCGGGCAGCTCTCTCCTCCTGCATTGCTATCAGCAGTCAGAGGAGCCCAGCCATACCTTCATCGCTTTGCTTAGAAATCTCTTCGGCCACGGGTGCCAGGAGGGCTTGCTCAGTTAAGCCTCCCACTCGATTTCGGCTCAGGTCATGATCTCATTGTTCTTGAGATCGCGCCTGCATCAGGCTCTCCACAAAACACTAGGACACGAATGTAACTCAGCCAGGTGTTGGGCCACTTTATAAAAAGGATCTCCTTTTCTCCTACTTCCAGTGACATATTCCTCACTTCTGAGACCTCGCCAGAATGATCTTTACCACCCTCGTGTCTACCAAGTTTTGTTCACAAAGGCTTAGGGCTTCTCTGAGAAGAAAGGCTTTTTCTCTGCTCTCTTTTCCTTCTTAGCCCTTACCAGAATCTCCCTCAGCATCCCTAACCCTAGCCTCCCCTCAGAACTCCTCCAGCTTCCGCCCAGTGCCCCGTTCCAAAACAGAAGCATTGGGACACCATGGAAAACGGTTGTCACACCCTGGGTGTTCCTGCTTGATGATGATTTATCAAATATAAGCTGATAGTCGGGTGTCCATATCAGACTCAGAGAATAGAAGCTTTAGTCTAAGAACAGAAACTGTGGGAAGGGTTGTTCCTTAAAGATCCAGAAGCTCAGACATGTGGGAGTGAGAGGAAGGGTTGTTGATGGAGAACCCCACATGCAGGGCTCAGGCCTTGTGTAGGGGTTCTCCTAACCAGGACCCTGTCTGTCCCCTTCGCCCAGCTGTGCCCTCCCTGAGCGGCAGCCTCCTGGAGGCTGGTCAGTGTGACATGGGCCATGGTCCCTGCCCAGGTCACTGCCCTGGGAGCAGGACTGTGGACTGTGCACTTGGGAAACATGGTTTTATTCCGTTTCATAATTTTATCCTTATAAAAGTATACTCTCTCGGTTAGAATTGTACATTACGAAAACGGTTTTTTTAAGTATGAAATGGGTTTCATGAGATACCGGTGTTATCTGTGGTTTCCCTGCGTTTCGTACCTGTCTCTGCGTAGAGTGTTTGCATGTCACCTCCTCAGTATTAAGAACAAATTACAAGGCTGAGCACCTCAGCTCATTTTGTGCATACAAAGAAAACATTCTACCCATCAGGAAGTGGATCACAGGATAAAAGGAAATGGACAGTTTCTTTGGCCTGTGTGTGCTCTGCTGCACTTCTAGTGGGTAAATACACTCACAAAAGCAATCCATTCTCTAAAAAAGCCTCCTGTGTAGGTTTGTTTCATTCTGCTTTGTTTTCCTGATCAGTTTTGTTACACACCTTGGCTCTTTTAGAAATCAAGTTGTTTTCAGTGCTGTGATCATGCCGTCCTTTGTCATAGGGGCCAGACGCCTGCTGAGTCGGATTTCCAGGTGCTCGAAATTGCCCGAAAGTTGGAAATGTATGGCATCCGTTTTCACGCCGCTTCTGACAGGGAGGGGGCCAAAATTAACCTGGCCGTTTCCCACATGGGTGTCCTCGTGTTCCAGGTAGGGAGAGGGCAGGGGTGTGCGAGGACTGGGTGGGGGCTGATTTGACACGTATTGGTAAATTTTCGTTCTGATGCTGAAGGTCTTGGACTGGTCGGAGGAACCTAGCGTGCTGGTCTCATCCTGCGGAGCACTTCTTTCCCTGTCCTTGCTGTCACAGAGCCCTCTGCCCCCCAGGGCACGCGGTCAAATGCCACCATTCTAATGCTGAGCCACAGTTCATGTCCATAGAACCTTCAGCAGAAACACTGGCTCTTCCACACTTCAGGCATGGACCTGCTGCAGGTCTGGGTGTGACGCTCTGTGAGGTGTCATTTCAGTACATGAAATAGACTGGAAAGTATCAGAGTCTGTTGCACGTGATAAGCGTCAGTACAGCCTTCAGGAACTCGTGTATTAGTTATGTATGGATATGTAATTAGTGACATAAAATGGCCACTAAGTTCTGCCTGCAGTCACACATGTGTGTGCTTGGGTTTTTGCTGTGGAAGCATCCGAAGCAGAGGAACGCAGACCCTTTGTGCCTGGACATGGTGGAGGGCTCCCTGCATCCTCTCACTCGGGCTCTGTGGCCCAGGTGCATGCAGCCGACCTGCAGAGACCTGCTCATTGCTGACCGCCATGGAAGGTTGCATCCTGGGAGTCCAGGGCTGCATCCTGGGACTCCAGGGAGTCCACTCTGTGGGCTCTTTTTTTTTTTTTTTTTTTAAGTTTATTTATTTATTTTGAGGGGGTGGGTGAAGAGACAGAGAGAGAGAGAATCCCAAGCAGGCTCTGCACTGCCAGCACAGAGCCTGCCCGACGAGGGGCTTGATCTCATGAACCGTGAGATCATGATCTGAGCCGAAATCAAGAGTCAGACACTTAACCAACTGAGCCACCCAGGCGCCCCATCTGTGGGCTCTTTTTAACCTGTGTTTGCCTAAAATGGCTTGTCTAGTCCAGGCCTCTGTAGTCAAGCTACGCTTGCTTTCTTTCCCTTTCCTTTTTTAACCTAGCCATCAAATTTCAATTGCCTACTGGGAAAAAAATTAATTTGTAAACAGACGCTAATTGTGTTATATCGTACACTGACTGACAGGCAATGATCGTGTCAGGCACACCCGGTGAGTTGGTGGACCCATGACCTCCCACACCTGCTCACTCAGATGACAGTTCTACCATCGTGCATGATGAAAATCACATCCATCCGAATCCAGCCAGTGTCGTTTTCCAGAAAAGGATAACTAGTTTGTAACTGGAAGAAGTTAAAACCAGAAATTAGAGTCTTCAAATTAACCACGTTAGATGGAATTCACTATTACTCTCTCAATTGTTGATGCGGGGGCACCCCGTGGTGACAGGCCTGCGTCCCTACTCCAGCCCACAGAGAGCCTCCTCTTGTAAAGACTTTCGTTTGGAAATACTTTCAAACTTAGAGAAAAACTGTAAAGAATTAGAACAGCACATTGAGCCCCCACTTGCCCTTTGCCCAGATTGGCGCGCTCCCAGCATTTCTCACGTGTGCTTCCCCCAGCACACATTCTCCTCCCCCAGCTCTCTACATGCACGCGCACATGTGCACCTGCAGATGGTTTCTCTGAAGCATTGGAGAGTGAGTTGTAGACTTGAGGGCCTTTGACCACTGAAGGCACATATTTCTAACAAGAAAGGGCTCCCTTACCCTCCTCACTGACGCAGCTGATCCATGGTTCATTTTCTGGTCTTGTCAGCCGGCAGCGTCCTCACAGCTGCTGTTCTCCCCAGGATGGGACCCAGTCGAGGACCAGATGCAGCACTTGGCAATCATGCCTGCAGTGTCCTTTAAGCTGGAACATTTTTTTTTTTCTTTATCTTTTACCGCCTTGACAGTATTGAAGAGCACAGTCCTTTTTCTCTTTAATAGGATGTTCTTGACTTGTGGTTTGTCATCTGTTTTCCTGGGATTAGGTTCAGGGGACACAGTCCCAGCTGGACACATTCCCTACCCGGGTATTGTCACGTCCTTCTCAGGGGGTCACGACAGAGACACCACCTGGCCTCACTGGTGGTGTGAATCTTCATCGCTGCTTTCCGGTTATTAGCTATCAGTTACTATACTTACTGGTTTTTCTCTTTCAACTAATAAGCAATCTGTGGAGAGGCATGTTAAGACCATTCAGTTATCCTGTTTCCCTCCAGATCTCACACCCACTGAACCAGATGGTCACAGGCTCCCGCAGTCCTGGGCCTCTCTTTCAAACTCAGTTAACCAGGGATCGAAATCCTCTCCGTTCAGAAGAAACAGAACCTATGCCAGGGACGGAAGAGGAGAAACAAAGGCCATAGAATCCTCAGAGAGGACCCCACCTTTTGTCTGTCCCATGGGCAAGACATAGAAAATTGCTTCATGCTGGGTGATGCTTATGAGGAATAGGAATCCGAATGTACAGTTTTCATCTTGTTATGTGAAATTCTAGTCTAGTCATTTATAACAGTAAAACACTGGTAATTCATCAGGAGGCTGGGGCATCCATACTGTGGAGCATCAGGCAACTGCACAGGAACGTAGAGGCTTCCTGTGTCGTGGCACGTGGGACGTTCTGTCGGACGCCCTGTCCCTGTTGTGTGAGCAAAGACTCAACAGGTGTGTGTGGGGTTTGCTGCTGCCCATGGGGAAAAAGGAGAATTACACCCCATTTATGCCATAGAAGAACCAGGTGGTATTCATGGCCACGGGGAAGGCAGCTGTGGGTTCCGGGAGCCAGTGAGGGGGCTTTTCCCTGTGGACACATTCTGGTGACTGCGAGTTTGAACCTTGTTGACGTGTTACTGTCTTACGTTTTCTGGAATGCCCTGCAGAAGTCAGAGAGGACCTTCATCTCTGAAACACGAGCAGTGTCCAGTCACAGGGACACACGGAGAACAGGAGCGCCTGCAGGTCTGAGATGCAGTTGCAGAGAGGGCGGTGTTGGCGGGATGGGACTGGAAGATGAAAGTGAGGCAGAATCTCCACCAGGAGGCTTTGACTGAAGGTGGAGGAGGGGAGCGAAAATTCGGGGAACAGCTCGGGAGGCCCAGCACCCAGCTCCCAGGAAGCCCAAAGCAGCAGAGGGAGCCTTTAAGAAATTACCTGGGGAAAATATCCAGAACTGAATGCACAAATTTCTATGTTAGAACCATCTACACGTTCCTCGTATAACCCACGAGGAAAGATCACCACAGAACACACCGGTGTGAAATGTCATAGTAGGGGATGGGACCAGAGAGCTTCCAGGAGGAGAGACCAGGAAACGTGTCAGACTCGTCAGGGGCAACACTGGAAGCCACAAGACGACCGGGCAGGCGGTCGTGCAGAACACGAAAGTAAGTCAGTTCCCACCCAAGGGCCTGTGTCCCGTCCAGCGGGACTTCCCAGGACTTCCGTGCAGAGAAAATAAGAGAGTTTTCCAGACACGCAGTTTTGCAAAGGGGTGAGTGCTGAGCACCCCTTAAAGGACGAAAGAGACCAGGATGGCGGCGGTGGGGGGGGGGGGGGTGGCCTCACGCTGGGGGCTGGGGCCCGGAGAGCACCTGCCAGCGCGCAGGCAGCGGGGAGAAAATTGTCTCGTGGATCAGACCCGTCGAAGAGTTTAAATTCTGCATGGATGGTTTAGGCTGAATTGGTGATGGGAACATTGAGAATTGAGTAAATGAAAAGAGGCACTCAGTAAGTCAAGAAAAAGGAAAGGAGCAAAATATAGTTAGAATTCACCATAGCTCAGCCTGTGAGCTGTATTCACGTGATCAATAGTATGGAAACCAAATTTAAAATTCAGCGGCCATCGAGGGGTGCGGGAGGGCTCAGAGGCCAGGTCTCCCACAGGCACCCCGGGCGGGCGTCAGAGCTGCTGGGGAGGGTGGGGGGGTTTCTGTCCCAGCAGGAGTGCTTGAGCATGGGGCCCACAATGCCCGGGTTCTGTCTCAGGCCCTGCCTGACGTTTCTAATTACACCGTGGGTCATTGCATACAAATCTGTGTGAGCGCAGTGCTGCCAGCTGCTCAGGTTTAAAAGTTAGAAAGTCTCTGCTCTCTTTCTCACTCTTTCTCTAAATAAATAAACTTTAAAAGCAGGGAGGGCTTCTCGGTGGCTCAGTCAGTTAAGTGTCCCACTCTTGGTTTCGGCTCAGGTCATTATCTCACAGTTGGTGGGATCGAGCCTCGAGTCTGGCTCTGCGTGCGCGGACAGCGCAGAACCTGCTTGGGATTCTCTCCTCCCTCGCTGCCCCCTCCTGCTTACTCACGTGCACGCACACTCTCTGTGTGTAAATATACTTTAAAAAATAATAATAGTAATTTGTAGGAGAGCCGTATCAAAAACATCAACTTTTCCTAAAACAGGCAGATTTGTATGTTTAGTGTTGACATATTAATTCAGAGTCATTCCAAATATAATTGTAAAGTGTCAAGTTGGGTTGTTGTGCTATCTGGTAAGTTTGTAATTTAAACATTTCTCTGTTTCCGGGCGTTTGAGTGGCACGGTCGGTTGAGCATCCAACTTCAGCTCAGGTCATGATCTCACAGTTTGTGAGTTCAAGCCCCACGTTGGGCTCTGTGCTGACAGAGGTCCTCCCCACCCCACCTTCCCTCTCCGCTCCTCCCCGGTTGTGTTCTTTTTCAAAAATCTATATTAAAAAATAAAAAATCTTCTCTTTTCATGAAAAAATGTGTGTGTCTGTCTGGATTATAAATGTGTCTGAGTGTGCATCTCATGGATTTCAGGGCACCACCAAAATTAACACTTTTAACTGGTCCAGAGTCCGAAAACTCAGCTTCAAGAGGAAAAGGTTTCTCATCAAACTGCACCCAGAGGTCCGTGTAAGTACGATTTTGAGCACTTTCTAAATTTTAAGAAAATTTATTCTGCTAGAATATTGACTTTTCAAATTATAAAGCACTTTGGCGCCATGCACACAAGAGTTTAAGGATGGGATCTGGAATTGTGCGGAAGGGCTTCTAGGTAACCTGCCCTGTAGGGCTGCCGCTGAGGATGGGTCAGCGTTCTGGGCAGGGACCACTTACACAGCTCTTCCCAGCTGGCTTTCGGGTTTAGCTGGGTCTGGGGTGAGAGAGAGAAGCTCCCAGGGGCTGCTGAGAACAGTCTGTTTATTGAGCCTCTTTGTTCTCTAGGTAAGGAGGCTGTGGTCTGAAGGCCTACAGCACATTAGCATTAGAGCTTCTGTCACGAGTAAGCTGAGGGATGTTCCCAGTATTCTCCTGTCTCTTTGATTCAGAAATTGACCTTTTACGTGCTCTAAATGGAGAAGTCTTGATTTTCAGAAAATAAGTACTCCTTTCATTTGAGATTGTCTGTCAATAAAGTAATAATTACATATGAATTTACTGAAATGGGTAAAGATGGAAAAAAGTAAATGTCTCTATAAGTGTGATAGTTAGGAAAAATCCAGTACTTGAAACGATTCGAAGATGTCCACATTGGTACGTTCCCAGTGTACAAAGGAGGTTAGGAAATGAGAGAAGATTAGCCGACGCTGCGGTTGAGGCTTAAGAGGCTGTGTCAGCGAAGACTGGCTTCCAGTGGTGGGAGATTTAGGCCCTGAACCAGCTGAGAAGAAGGCTCTACTTAAGCTTTTAAAAGGCACTTGATTAGCAAGAGCTTTTGTCCAACAGCAGGTTCCTGGGCTGCCTGGCCGTTTCCTTTCTGTAGAAGCCAGGAAGGAAGGCTTGTTTCTTACTCAAGTATCTGCTGTAGGGATGGGAGGGAAGGATAAGGGATGCTGAAAACATACACAAAATCAGGTAAAGGGCTGCCGTTTTCTCCGTGAGTGAAAGAAAGGGTTCTGGGGCTGTTGGGACAAGTTGGAAAGAGGAGCGTCCCTGCCCAGTGTGCTGGAGCCACAGCGTGACACTCCATCAAGGCTCAGGGCTGCGGCTGCACCTGCCCATGGCAGTTACAGCTTGTATCCGTCAGCACTTAGATTTTAAAGACAGCATACAGGAGTCTGGGTAGGATAGTCTTTCTGGAAGATAATTTAGTAATATGTCACGAGGTTCAAAAATGTGCATTGTGGGGGCGCCTGGCTGGCTCAGTCGGAAGAGCATGTGACTCTTGTTCTCGAGGTCATGACTTTGAGCCCCGTGTTGGATGTAGAGATTACATAAGTAAATAAATAATTTTTTTTAATATGCATTGTTTTAAGCTCAGTGTAACAATTCTAGGAACTTATCCTGAGGAGTAGTTATGAGAGAAGGCAGTAGTTTCTTTAAGGCGATGTGTGTGAGGACATCCAGCACATCCCAAAACTCTGCAGGCAACAGCATATAAATAATTGCCTCACAGACAAAATGCCCTGGTTTGCTGGGTGGGATGTGTCGCAAGGATACACTTACAAATGTTAGCAGTTGTGCGATCGTGGGTGACTGTATTTTTCTGGTAATTTCTACAGTGAAATTTCTTCTCTTAAATATAAATGACACCAGAAGTCTTTATAGATAATTCAGAATAAAAATCTTCCTGAGTTTTTTCAAGTTTATTTATTTATTTTAAGTTTTTATTTTTGAGAGAGAGAATGTGCCCGTGAGCAGGGGAGGGGCAGAGAGAGAGGGAGACACAGAATCCGAAGCAGACTCCAGGCTCCGAGCCGTCAGCACAGAGCCTGATGCGGGGCTTGAACTCACGAACCATGAAATCATGACCTGAGCTGAGGTTGGACACTTAACCAACGGAGCCACCCAGGCGCCCCAAGTTTATTTTGAGCAGGAGTGCGTGCACATGCACTCGCACTTGAGCACTTGAGGGGCAGAGGGGGAGAGAGAGTCCCGTGCCGTCAGCGCAGAGCCCAGCTCGGGACTCTGTTTCATGAACCGTGACATCATGACCTGAGCCAAAATCAAGGGTCAGACGCTCAACCCATGGAGTCACCCAGGTCTCCCAAAAATATCTTCCTAATTTTTAACTTTGAATAAAAAGCCTGTTGCCTGAGTACTGCCTAAATTTTCTTCTTGAATTAGTTACTTGAACCTTTGTGTTTTGTTTCTAGGGACCTTACCAGGACACACTGGAGTTCTTGTTGGGTAGTAGAGACGGCTGTAAGAACTTCTGGAAGATCTGTGTGGAGTATCACACCTTCTTCAGACTCTTTGATCAACCTCAGCCCAGAGCTAAAGCTGTCTTCTTCAGCAGGGGCTCCTCCTTCAGATACAGGTGGGGCCACACCACGTGTCAACGGGGCTCTGGCGGCTTTGTAGGACTGAGAGTATGCATGTCCCTGGTCAGCAGGCAAGCACTGTGAAATGGTTCAGAGAATTACATGCAGAACACAGCTACTGTGAAACTGGAGGGAGCAAATCCAGTAAGATAGTGGAAAAAACAGTTGTGATAAAAACTGCGAAATCGGTTATGCTTATCACAAACAGAACTTTACAATGTCTCTGGGAACTTAGAGGGCTGGCACGTGCTATTTCGCCTTCCTGGAAAATTTATGCTGTGAATTGCTGCCGATTCTTTCCTTTAAAATCTGAACTTTTATTCACAGTGGAAGGACTCAGAAGCAGCTGGTGGATTATGTCCGAGACAGTGGGGTGAAGAGGGTTCCCTATGAGAGGTGAGCACCATGGTCTTTGTGGTGGAGAGTATGTGCTTTTAAAGTTAATATTTTACATAGTTTTAACCTTTACGTAGTCACCTCAAGTACGTAAACATGTATTTTGACACTGGAGTTCTCTTTCTCTTATTTTTTTTAAATAATGGATTAATATCTGTCTATAGTTACTCTGCGCAGATACGGATAATTACTTTTTAGCCTCTAATCTGTATAGCCTATCTTATATATAATGTTTTTATATAGTATGCTTAACTTTGAATCTGAAAATGCATAGGTTTTTTGCATGTGGAATTTTTCTTCAGCGTGAGGGGATAATTTTACCTCTTCTGCGACATCTGTTTTATCTGAATTCCTGCTTTTTGTCACTGCCTGTTTCTAGCCAGGTGCCTGTGGCATGTTATCAGAACCTTAGCCCCGTTCTTATGTGCACTCTTCCTTGGGGCACGGCTGCCCTCAGAACAGGTGCTGGGAGAGGCAGGCTCGGTGGCTCACAGATTGTTCTCTGTTTGCAGAAGACACAGCAAGACTCGGATGTCTATTCGTGCTCTGACTGCAGACTTGCCAAGACAGGTTAGTCCTTCCGGTTGAAACATCCGTGATATTATCACCCGTACTCTTTTGCAGAATCACCTGGCAGTGTTGTAACAGGACTGTTAGAATCAGTCCTGTTGTTTACATGGCACTCCCAGCCCGGGGGCTGTTTGCAGAAAAGGAGTCCTAAGTAAGGAAAAAGCTTTGTGCACTGAGACGCACCACGGTGGCATTGTAACGCTGCCTGTGCTAGGTGACTCACTAGCACGGTTTTGGTTTCAGGTGTGCCCATTCGATGGGGAGTACCCGGGAACCGCCACAAGTCCCGGGGCAGGAGAGCGGTGTGCGGCCTGGGACACACGCACAATGTGTTGGCAAGGGGAGCTAGCAGGTTGCGGAGCAGCCTGTGTGATGAATCTAAAGTAACAGATGCACAGAGAGGACAGGCTAGAGGCACAAACCTAAGTGTCCCGTGTCGTCTCTGGGTGGCAGGGTTCCAGGCAAGTTCTACTACTTGCCTATCAGGAAGCTCAGCCTTGCTTGTCAGGAAAACAGACACTGAATGTTACCTTTATAAAAGCGTGAAACTGTAAAATGCCAGCTTAGGACGCTAATTTACTTAAACTATATTCACAGAGTGAGATTTTTTTTGCTAATATGTTAAGGGTGAAAAGCAGGAAACAAATGTATATCCGTGTTTGGCGTGATTACTACTATACTAAGCATGGGCATAGCCAGAGGCACGTGCAAATGCTTCACAGAAAGACATTTGACCACAGAATCCAAAATGTGATAGCAGAGCCGGCGTGAGGGGACGTGGCTGGTCCTGTGCTTCCCGTGTGCTTGACTAGAGTCTTCCTGTCTGCAGGCTCACAGGTCAGCTTCCACATACGTACTGTATGTAGACTCTTGCTCTCTTCATGTGATGCTGTCACTGTCTCCTCGTGCAGCTCTGTAGTTTCACATTTAGAAGTTTTTATTCCCGTTCGATGTTAGTCTTTGTTGACAGTTGGTCATTTATATTGTTATAGTATTTCCAGAAGCTGCACTTGTACCTCATGTATCAAAGCTCGTGTTTCCCAAACTTTGTTTAATTGGATCTTTTAAATAAAAACATTCCTTAACTCTTCTAGGTACGTTTCACATTTAGGAATTTTTTGCTAAATCAGTGGATATTAAAAGACTTCTGTTTAAACAAAGTTAAAATTTATGAATGGTTTCTTTTTTTTAATTTTTTTTTAAAGTTTATTTATTTTGAGAGAAAGAGAGCACACAAGCACAGGAGGGGCAAAGAGAGAGGGAGGCAGAGAATCCCAGACAGGCTTTGCGCTGTCAGCACGGAGCCCGATATAGGGGCCGATCCCATGAACCGCGGGATCACGATCAGACCTGAAATAAAGAATCGGAAGCTTAACTGACTAAACCACTCAGGTGCCCCCGAATAGTTTGAAATAGTATGAATGGGGGCACCTGACTGGCTCAGTCAGAAGAGCGTGTGACTCTTGATCTCAAGGTTGTGAATTCAAGTCCCACATTGGAGCTGCAGCCTACATTAAAAAGGAATGAATAAAATCGTATGAATAGGGGTGCCTGGGTGGCTCAGTTGATTGAGCATCCAGTACAACTCTTGATTTCAGCTCAGGTCATGATCTCAGGTTTGAGGGTTTTGAGGCCAGAATCAGGCTCCATGCTGACAGTGTAGAGGCTGCTTGAGATCCTCTCTCTCCCTCTCTCTCTGCCCCTCCCCCACTCGTGCTCTCTTTCCCTGTCTCAAAATAAACATTAAAAAGATAATATGAATAGTCTAAAAATTACATTTAAACTTTCAGTTCTGATACTGTCTTTTAAAAACCACAAGAGCATGTTGAGTACAGTTGGATGATTGAAAAGGCGATGGGATGTACACCTGTGAGAGACTGACCTGTGGACTGAAAGCTACCATTTTCTTTCTGGTCGGTCACTGCTTTGGCTTCTACCGCTGCGCTCATATCGCATGCCGCTCCTTGCGCGGAAAATCATTCAGGACTGTCTGGTGATACCTTGGTCTAACCACCCTCTTGACGATGTTGTGTGTGTATACGTCATCTGAAGTTTCCTGGAGGCATGACTGTCTTGTGGCACGTGAGCAGTGACAGAAGGAGAAGAGAGGGCTCACCCCGTCTCCTTGCGTGTGGGACTGTGAGTGAGGACAGGGTCCTCCTGCCCCTGAGCAGCTGCTCACGCGAGCTGGGGGCGACGCCAGTGCTTCCAGAAGGCCCCGGGCTCCTGTGCTGCCGGCGCTGGCAGAGTCCCCGGCCGTGCGTGCCCATGTGAACGTACTACCGACGCGCTTCATCAGTGCCTGGCCATGACCTCCGAGGAATGAGCGTCATGTGCAGCCGTGTGTGTCGCCTTATTGGTGCTTTGCTTTGGAGTCTCGTTAGCTGAATGGAGTGGCTCACTGTCCTCTGCCCCGGAAATGATGAGTATCCAGCACGCTCTCCTGCAACCTCAGGGTGGCACGGGACACTCTTACAGCAGAAGAGAAAAAATGAAACTGTAAGGGGTTTTAAACAGATGATCCTGGGTCCTTCTGAAATCCTATCTACGTTTACAAATCTTCAGTTCTAATGGGGAAAGTCTGGTCGGTCGCACTTCTTAGTAGAGGCAGACGTACGAGCTTGGGTCCGTTAGCTTTGCAGCTTTCTAATGATTTGTAATCTTATGTGCGCCTCTTTTCTTCTCTTCATCTGTGACCCGCAGAGCGTCTCCTTCACCGAGGGCCTGAGGACCTCTGCGTCCCCGTCTTCAGCAGACGCCTCCTTCTATTCCGTTCCTACCTCCCCTCTGGCCCTGCGAGGCCTGCCTGATTTCAGAGACAGCAGTGGCTCCCTCACCGAGCCCCAGGCTCCCGACACCAAGAGGCCAGCCGCAGAGAGGAGCAGCACAGCAGCGGCCGACGGCAACACCAGACGGGCCCAGTCTCCCGGGCCCCCTGCACCGCAGCCTTGTCAAGGTGTTGGGTTTTGTCACGTTGTGAGGAGTTGCAGCCCCAGTCGCCCCGTGGGGCAGAGTCACGACACTGCCACAGACCCAGATGCAGGGGGTGCTGGCGGGGAGCGTAGAGCTGCTGGGAAAAGTGACCACGGGGTTGGCGGTGGCTTGACCGGGGGTTTGTCCCCCAGCAAGGGGGAGCACCCACATGGCCGGCAGGGCAGTGGTGGTGGTGGGGGGCCTGTTTTCACATTGACAAATGCCCGGCTGCAGGTGTCTGAGGAGTTCATAGACGATGACCCGGCAGACATCTCTTTCTTTGCTGGAGGCTCGGAGGCATTTTCCTTCCCCTACTGTGCATTAGCCCCGCAGGCCCCTCCCTGTGGTCACCCCAGCTCCACCCCCTCCAGCCCAGACAGGTACCCCCCGGGGGTCATACACATGCACGTAGAGCACGGTTTTGAATTTGAGGGAGAGGATGGCTTTGGTGGCAACGTGCACCCCTCAGACACCTCAGAGCTGTTTGAGGTGAAGGCACAAGCCAGCCTGATGCAGAGCCTGCTGAGCGCCTCGGAGACCAGCTCGCTGAGGAACAACCAGTCTGAGAACAGCTCCCTCAGCAACCTGCCGCTTCACAGCGGCCTGTCTGTGCGCACTCCCAGCTCGGCCAATCAGTCCGAGGCCAGCTCCATGGCCAACTTCCCAGCCTGCTCGGTCCGCTCCGAGGCCAGCTCAGCCTTCCAGCTCTCAGACATTATCGACCAGTTAGAGCAGCTCAGCTACCCGCCCACCACCGCTGAGGACTCCAGCAGCACAGACACGGATTCGTGGGGCGCCGAGGCCGGGGCCCCACTAGACATGAGCCTTTTTTTCAGCAACCCTTTTGCACAGACAGGTGGAGAGAGAGTCCTTTTTGATCTGCAGACCATAAAGAATTTGACTCCAGGAGAGCGGGTAGATAAACACCCTTCCTGAGCAGCCCTGGGCCCCCTTGCAGGGTCACCCCCCCCACCCGCTCAGTGTGGTGAGAGCTCAGACTGGTGGCTTTACACCTAGGCAGCGAGTCTGTGTTCGAGGCTAGATGTTCTTCTTTTTCTAGTTTTCTGCTTAGTCTGTTCTGAATATCAAAGGATTAAAACTTTTGCTTAGAATGGTGTGTTAAAAGGCGTAAAGTAGATGAGTATTTCCACCTAGAGGCTGATGAGTCAGTCTTCGCAGCTTTATCTCTGGCATACGCGTTGACTCAGCGAGAAACTGGCGCCCCACTTTTGGAACGGTACGCGGTTCTGGTCCACGTTGGTCTCTCCTGCAGTGTGCATTGTGCCTGGTGCTTCTTTTTTAAGATGAAGCTTGCTGCCTGAGCTTCATCAGGACGGCAGTCTGGTGAGATTTGTCCAGGTCCCGCACAGAATTTCCAGTAAGCCCCGCAGAACCCAACTCCTGGGAAAGGCCCTGGAGGCCGAGGCCCCCTGCCTGCCCAGCCCTGCAGCTGCACGTGGCGGGGTCCCTGGCCCTGCGGCAGTGCTCTCTGCGCCAAGGGCATTGTCTACTGACTTTAGATCCAGAAATGGTGCTGTGTTTAGATAGTGGGCTTGGAGAAGTTTGGTTTAAAATGCAATGTAAGTTTGAAC
Source organism: Herpailurus yagouaroundi (assembly GCF_014898765.1). NCBI lineage: Eukaryota > Metazoa > Chordata > Mammalia > Carnivora > Felidae > Herpailurus > Herpailurus yagouaroundi. The sequence goes on along the minus strand of NW_024412433.1, from coordinate 370,178 downwards.
TGCTTTCTCCCATCTGGCTTAATCGGGATATAAAATATTTGGTTGCAGAAAAAGCAGAACTGGACACACCGATCCGCCTGAAAGTTCAAGTGCGTAAGCTCTCACCAGAGCTCTCTGCTTCACACCGATGGGGGGGGCTGTTCACTAAAAAGCAGCAGCACCCAGGAGCTCCACACACGTCAAGGGCTGAGATGTTCACTCTTCGTTCGGGAGTGTCATTTCCTTCAGGTCGGGTTGCGTGTGGTACGTGGGCGCCAGCCCTTTCTAGTAGTGTTTGTTTCTGAGGCAGACGGAACGGCCACGGGAATGGACAGCCTGAGGTGGCCGTGCCCACCGGACGGGCACACTCGCAGGTGCCTTGGTCTGCGCCACTGTGAAGCCCGGGCCGCTGCCCACTCCACAGATCGGACTTTCGTAGCTTATCCTTTCTGGTCTTACCTAGTAGAGACAGGCCGTGTTAAAGGCTGTGCTTCTTAAACGTCCCTTGGTAACTGCAGGCCTCCCGTCTGTCCCTGTGTGCGGATGGCGGACCCTCCGCCTGGCGGGTACGTGTGCACACGCCCAGCAGCCAGCGGCCTCTCGCCAGGGGCCGTCTTTGTCATCCGCATTCACCGGATTACCAGCAGAGGCTTTTTGCCAAATGTGTTGATTTTCCATTTCTGTACCTGCCTTAAACCTGCGGCACCGTCTCATCACTGTGGCCTGCAGGTCCTTCTCGCTTATCCTATCCCTTGTTCCTGAGACCTGGCCTGTGTCCAGCGTGGAGGCAGTCTGGTGCAGTGTCGTTCGTGTTGGCTGACCAGTACCTGTGAAGAGACGGTGTGAGCGAGGGAGAAGGTGGTAGGGTTGCACAGGTAGGAACCACAAGTTAGAATAGCATGTTCCAGACACTTTGTCTTTCCCTTGGGGTCACTCAGAAACAAACCCTGCCTGTGTCTGTGCAGCGAGGAGTAAATCTGTATTCCATGGAAAATGCTTTTCCTGGACTGTAGTCGTCATGAGGGCTGCCTCTCTCCTAATGAAAGTGCCTGGCATTGGGCTCAGCGAACCTGAGTTGTCCTGTTTCGGGTGCCTAGGCAGCAGGCCTCACGTGGGTGGGTTGGAGCCAGCCAGGGCGGGTGGGGGAGGACCTCAGCACACCACCCTTGTCCTGCAGATTCCGAGTAAAGGCTGTTCTCCGACAGCTTCTACCAGGCCTTCCTGTAAAGGAGTTCTGTTTCCCCAGTGAGCCTTCATTTTCTAGAGTTGATTTTTTAGCTTTTTATTTAGAATGTTTTCAAAATACACAAAAGCAGAAAAGGGAGTAGACATACCCCCGTTGCCACCCCACTCAGCGTTACCAGAGTCCGACCGTGCCTGTGCCGTCTGCCCCTTTTCCTTCTCCGCGTTTGGTGCTCTAATATTTTCTTGTGGGCCCTGACATGCCGATGCCTCTCCTCAGAATGTCTACGTGCGTCTCTGAAACTGAAACGTGACCCCTTCTCTCATGGGGCCACAGACAGTCATGCAAACTTAATAATCCCGTGGTATCCTCAATAACCCTGTGGTATCCTCCAGTACCAGGGATGTACTTGAATTTGCCCTGGTGCCTGAAGGGCCTGTTAATACCTGATTTGTTCAGATCCGGCTCTAAACACACTCTGCTCAACACATGTGGCAGTGACCGCTCTTCCACCTTCTCTCGTTGACAAGACCCACTTCGTGCCAGTGACTTGTAGAAGGAGCCAGGCCCCTGGTCCTGGCTCGCGCCCCTGCCTATGCCGTCACCTGTCTGCCCTTCCCCTGATTCTCTGGGGGCTGAGCCCCGAGACGTGCGGACCGCTGAGCATGTGCCCTCACCCACCAGCCCTCGTCCCGCAGCCCCACGAGGCTGGCACCTCTGTGCCATCAGCACGTGGGGCAGCACGGCTGAGAAACGAGCCCGGTCCCAGACGCTCTGTGGACACCACTGGGACAGCTGTTACGTTCAGATTCAGGTTTAGCTTTTTGGCAAGATCTGGAGAAATGTAGAAGAGCTTTTCTCTTCCAGAGTGTTCATACTATGTTTAGGTTGGCAGGTCTCCCTTTCTAGTGAAGTCAGTGACTTGGAAACCAGTCGTGGCTCTCCTTGGAGGCGCCTGCCATTCACGTCTCCACCAACCCCCTTTGCTTCCGGGTGGGTCGTAACCCCCACACATAGGGAGTTCTTTAGAAACCCGGGGAAGGGGAGCCCGAAGGACGCTTCCTGCTACATATGTGCTTTCTGCTTGTAGCAGATAGTTCAGGCAGTGACCTTGTTCTGTTTTATCTTAGTAAGAGATGCTTTACCACAAATATCAAAATATCTGGAGCAGTTCGGATTGAGTGTCAGTACTTCCTGAAGCATCGTTGGGTCTTTCTTTTGTTTGTTTATGACCATTGATCACGATCGGAAGCCCTCATGTGCACGAGGCCGTCTTGGGAGGGTGGTCCCTTATTCCTGGATCACAGGATGGATGTTCGTACCTGAGTGAGCTGTGCAGAGTTGTAACGAGCACTTCTTATGTCAGTGGCCACTTTGCTGAGAGTGTGTAGTTGAAAAGTGCCTGCAGTGTAAACGGTTTTCTCCTTTTATGTGCTGCCTGCCTTGGCCAGATGCAGGCCTGACCTCCCACAGGAGGGCACCCACCAGCCCCATCACAGACGGGAGTGTTGGGGCCATAGACAGTGCCTGTTACCTCCATGAAGTCCACCTCTGAGAGTACACCTGCTTGAGGCAGAATATTTATTTATATTAGTTATCAAGTCTATTTTTGTATTTAAGTTTCCAAAGTCCAGTATTTTACATACACCAATATATGAGTATCTAAAGTCTAATAGTAAAGTTTCAGGTTAGCAAGATTGACCGCACTCAAATCGGCAATGGTGTGTACTGTGTAACTTTATGAGTCGCTAGGTCTGGTTGTGTGCCTTTTCTGTGTTCCAAGGGAATTCCCTGAGTATGGAGTTAGGTCAGGATCCCCTTTTCCAGTTAACAAAGTGTGTTGTGTCAATGACACACGATGTTACGTTAGTGTCAGTTGTACAACAGTGATTGGACAAGTCTGGGCATCGGGTGTGCTTGCTGTGAGGGTGGCCGCCATCTGTCACCACACAACCTCATCACAGTACCTTGTGTGTGACAACACACATTTTAGAAATAGCAGTAATGGTAGATGGATGGACAATAAAAATAGGACATCAAAAAGCTTACAGGGAAACCTGTACATCTGTTCATCATAGTCGTTTGCAAAGTCCTTTCTAACTGGGTCCTGTGTGGACATACATGGATTTTCAGTGACGATCTCCTCCACCTGCCGCCCCACATGAGTCACCACGAGCGCCCCTCGTGTCGTGGCTGCAATCACGTAGGACCCACCTGGCACGTGGGCCATCTCCCCATGAGCCATGTGTTTGTGTGACATTTGATGTCAGTGCCTGTGTCTTCAAGGTACCATTCCCTCCTGGTTCACGGAACATCAAAAAAGAAATCCATTTCTAGAACAATTACTTCACAGACAAAAATGTTAACCTTCTCCAGGCGCGTACAGTTGAGAATTGAGAATTTCAGTGTGTGTTCTCAAGGCATGGAGTCACGCTGCCAGGGTTTTTCTTTGGCCCTTGTCCTGAAGTTACAGAGCTTGTCACAGCTGGCTGGAGTGCAGGTGGCCTGGTTGGCCCCTCTGTGAGGTCTGGTGGCTGTGCTGTGAGGTCCCAAAGTGCTATCTTTGGCCTAAAAACATCTACTTTCCTCTAGGAAATGCAGAGGAAAGGAACCGGTACTTCCTGATGCACTTAATTTATTCATTCTCTAAAGAAAACACGGATGTTGCCTCCTTTGTGGTACTTAACAGAATTTGTTTTCCACTGAAATTGCCATTTATAAATTCACAGATATGTACTAATTCAGAACTTAATTGTTTATTCAATAAAATAAGGAAATATTTACTATGAACTTTTAAATGGGATTTTTAGCTTCCTTTCCCTCTCCTTTTTTTATAGTTTTGGTTTATATATGTTAAAGATGGTCTCGCGTATTAAACGAATCTCCGGAACAGCTACATCTTGTTTCTACAACCTCTTCACTGGCGCCTCTTTCACTTCGTAGGCTTCTGAGCAGCGAATAGGCACCTTGGCGGGCTTGCTTCAGGTGTGGACAGGCGGCCCTCTGGAAGGCCAGCAGGGGAGGGTGCCGTGCACTTTCGCGGGGGTCACTCTGTCTCAGGGCCTGACGGGTGCGGCCAGCGTGCAGGCGGACTTGGGGGGCCATGGCCTGCTGCTCGGGGCCCCGCACCGCACCTCTCGGGTGGCGCTGTCTGCAGCATTGGGGACAAACACGTGGTCCTTAGGCTTAGACTGCACGCAAAACACCTGCTGCTGGCTTCTTAATTCTGAAGGTGAGAACGTTGTGCCTTTTCTTCCCCGAGTCAGCTGGAACCCTGTGAAGTCCCCGACCCAAAGCGCAGCAGCTACACAGAGTCTGAACTTGAGTTTCCCCTCTGGCCAACACGAGCTCTTGCTGCCCCCGCGGGGCGGGGGGGGGG
>NW_024412433.1:348571-365537 GCF_014898765.1 Herpailurus yagouaroundi | reverse complement strand
CCCCCCCCCCCCCCCCCCCGTGCAGCCCCCCCGCTGGGTCCTGGAGCTTGGCGGACGCTGCTCTCACCTCTCCCTCCTGGTGCTCTGAGCAACACGGGCCCCTGGGAGCGGCTACCGGTCTCCTCCCTGGGGCTTCGCAGTGCCTGGCGCCTGGTGTGGCCGGAACCGGGGGGGCCGTGGCAGCAGCAGCAGCCTTCTAGAAAAGCACCTTGGCACACACCCCACAACCCGCGTGGGTGGTCCCTTCCCCACTCAGAGGGTTGGTGTGCCACAGGAAGTCCTTCCCTCCCGCGACACGTGGGTCCCCACGAGGTGTGTCATTAACAAATCCAGATTTCAAGAAACTGCTCAAAGCTTTCTCTTTTCCATCTCATCTCTAGGATGACTGGTTAGAAGGGTGAAAAACGTCTGACTTTTATTGCTGAATTATGTCAATCTCGGTTACATTTGTTTCCTAACAACATCACATACAGGCTTTTTTGTGGGTTTTTTGTTTTTTGTTTTTTGTTTTTTTTTGAATAGTTGGTTGTGGGTACCTTGTCCCCGATGCTGCAGTGGGTTCAGAAGACCCGTGTCCTCCGTTAGAACCCAGATGCAGGGCACCCTGGACCACACGCAAGAGACCTCACCCCTGCAGACGCCCAAAATGTGACTGTGTTGTAGGCCACAATACCTGTTTTCCTTAACAGGGAAAGAGTCCTGTTTATTTAGAACAAAAGAAAAGATTGACAATGCACGATGGCGTCTCCCTCTTCACTTCAGGTCACCACAGCCACATCCACACCCTGAGGTCCCCCTGTGCCAGGCACCGGCCCACAGCCTTGTGGGTGAGCACCACAGCGCCGTGGAAAGGTACGGCACAAGTCAGCCCCCCTCTGCCGTTTGGCGGTAACACGGCGGGCGACGAGCTGCTGTTTGTGCCCCATGCGCCCGCCGTTTTCCTTCCACTCTTATTTTTGAGCCAGATTTTGTGTAAAAGTGACCCCCGACATCCTAGTCCAAAAGCAGAGCCAGAAGTAGTTTTCTGCTAACTTGTGATGCTCACATTTACCTGAATATTCTGTACAGTTTAGCCTTTTCCATTTATGGAATTAATGATCCATTTTTCAAATGAAAGGAGTTTCTAGATCTTACTTTCTTGCTATCATATTAACCTTCAGACTTGACCTTGTATTTTCCAAACCGAACCTTGATTCTTCGTCCACCTTAGGCAGGATTTTCAAGAGAGTTCATTACAGGGTTTTGAAAAAGAATTTAAAGGTACTAAATGAAAATAAGCCTAAATTTTGCTCTGTGCTGTTATCTCTCCCCAGCTAGTTAGATGGATAAGGTGAAGATGATCACAGAAGTGTAATACTGTGCTTTTTAAAATGGCATTTCAAAAATTACAAGATAGTTAGAAATTTTGGGAAATAAAGAACATCACCTGTCAGAGTTGCTTCCTGTTGGCAGTTTGAAATGTTTTAAATGTGCGTTTTCAAAGATAATCAAATCTTGTGCGTTGGCCCTTTGAGTGCAGAGCTGTCTTGAACACTGGGTGGACAGCGTGGAGCCACTCCAGCGGGAATGAGGTGCTCAGTAGAACATAGCTATCATTTTTGTCTATCAATTTCAAAGAATTCGATGCTGGAAATGGAAGAATTTCGGAAAATTCCTCATGCACAAGTAGAAGAATTGGTCATTCTTTTTTTTTTTTTTTTTTCTTTTTAAAGTTTATTTTGAGAGTGTGTGAGCCGGGGAAGGGCAGAGAAAGAGAATCCAAGCAGGCTGTGCTGATAGCACAGACGTGGGGCTCGAACTCGCAAACCGTAAAGTCATGACCTGAGCCGAAACCAAGAGTTGGACGTTTAACCAGCTGAGCCACCAGGTGTCCCGGAACCGGTCATTCTTGATGCTGCGGTGACACAGTAGAGCACCGCCTTTGTGTCTGAGTAGATCAATGGTAGGGACCCTGTCACTCAGAATAGTACTCTCGCGGTTTTTCCGTAGAGGACCTCGGACATGGGAGTCTGTTTTCGCAAATATTGAAGACTCTTTCCGTGTCCATTAAGACTAAATGTGTTCCGTGGTATCTGAAACGACGGCTTAGCATTTTAAAAATCCCTCAGACCTGCATCCTGGTATGTCAGCGATGACAGGGTTTGCTATGGCAGGGAGCTTCTAACGTGAGTGCCCTTGCGCGCTGTCAACACAGGGTCCAGAGCAGCAGGCCGTGGACACCGCTGGCTTCTGTCACTCCGGAAGAACACACCACAGAGCCACAGCCCACGCCTGTGTTCTCCGTGTGCAGTGTACGCGTTGGTGACCTCAGATGCAGTACTAAGGCTGACCCACACAGGATAGGGCATGGAGCCGTGGCGCCCACTCCAGCAGCCTCCAGCAGCAGTGTAGACGGGTTCCATGCTCACTGCCACTTGCTTGAAAAAGTGTCTCCTAACAGATTTGCTTTGTCGTGTAGGATCTGTGTTCACATAATTTGAAGTAGGTATGACTTCTGTTTCGATGTAGCTGACAGATTTAATAAAAACAGGTGTTTAATAGCAGTTTGTGGTACTTTTTAATCTATTCACTAAATTGTGAGGTGACGACTTTTGTCAAGTAAGCGTCCACAGTGATAATACCAAATGACGGCTTGTACCCTCCCTGGAACCACAATGCTTTATTCCAAATGAGCGGTCCGTCCTGGAAGGGTGGTTCCTCTCACAAGTTCATCAGAAGGGCCGTGTATTGGAAGCCGCATTCTCTAGTTTGATGGCCCGACCAGCCCGACCCCACGGGTCATGGCACCCATCCATGACACTTCAGGGAGGACCACCTCCTCCAACGTCACCTTCTGCTGTTTAAACATGAAGTAAAGTTCACAGTGACTTTTGGGAAACTGTCCACTATGACCTTGTGGTAGGACCACCCATCTTTGAGGGAGGCGCTGCACAGGGCATGGGGCGGGGTGGGGGGCAGAGCGGAGCAGTGGACTTACCTTATTTTCATAACCAATGAGTATGAAATATCTCAGTTCTCACACTTTGAACAGTACAGTTGTGAAAAATAAGGTATGTTGCTAGGAGCTTCTAGACTTTTTTTGTGAATTCTCCTGTGTGTAAAAGTATCTCCCGACACAGTTCTGAGCTTGCTTGAGACAAAAAAGGGTTTTGGATAAGAGTCCTAAAATAGCTCATCTTTGGAAACACCGCTTTCCCTCGTAGGGGTCCTCCACACCACAGGGGCCGGCAGAGCCCTCTCACCCCATCTGACCCCTTCAGAAGCGACTAGGCTCCTGCACATGAGTAGGGCACGAAGGAAGCCCATGTGATTTCAAGGTTGCTTTAGCATGTTTTAAATGTGTAATAAAAGCAAATTCTAATTTGTTTAAATTAATGTGGAATAAAAGCACATTCTGATTTGATTAATAATTTCATGCTCTTACAGCATCCAGGTTTTCTCGGTCAGTGAATGTTTGCTTGAGTTTTCACTCTCCGTCGTGGTGAGAGGCCCACAGGAAAGTTCTGCCCTCATAGCATTGGTAGCTCCTCTCCAAGGCGGGACCCCCTCCCTGGGCGAGACCCCGCCAGCACCAGCAGCCTTCCAGAACTCCACCTTTGTCAATGTGAAAATCAAGCCTGCCGGCCGCGCCCCAGGGCTCCCTGGTGCCATGCTCACCCGGCCCTCCGGGCAGCCCTCTGCACTAACCTGCCTGCACACGTGCATGTTTGAGGTCAAATAAGCCAAGGTTTGGTTTTATTAGCTGGTCACTATAGGTGACTGCTTTTGAAGTCTCTGTCTACGGTGTAAGAGGATCTCGCTTTGAAGCCAACGGTGGATGGGCTGAGGTGGGGTGGGGAGGCACCAGGGGTCCTGGCCAAGTCACTTAGGTGCCCGCATTCCGTAAGCCCACTTAGCCACAGTCAGGAGTAATGGTAGCATGAGAGCTAAACGCCCATTTGTAAACCTGAGGTAAATTTCAATTATAAATAGCTTCTAAACTGGTTCGATTTCTTACATACAACTCTGCTTTAAAGATACCTTCAAAAGTTGCCATTCAGTAGTTGACTGATTTCCCGTAGAAAAACATTAGAAATAACCCTTTCAGACTTGAAGGTCTCTTGAAAACAGAATTCCTGTATTGCAAAACGTGGGATGGGGCATGCCTCGTCAGCCCTCTTAGGACTCGGCCACGCTTTGGCCTCTGCCCAGTTCCAAGCAAACCCTGTTTTAAGAAGAAAAATAGTAGTAGTTACTGTTGTGGTATGAATCTAGAAAACCAATATAAAACCCTTGTTAATAAAAAATTCAGGGAAGTAGAAAACAGTATGATGAGTACATGATCCAGTTTTTTTAACGAACGATTAAGTGAGGAGTGCGACCTTAAAGCACACTTCTGTTTTTCAGATTCGTTAGCACCAGGTGGGTACCTTCCGTCTAAGCTCCGCAATCTGCCTTCCGTTAATGTGTGCACAGAAGCGCCCTACTCAGGGTGTGCCTTCTGCTTCGCAGGCCTGGTGCTGCTTATTCTCATCACGGTTGCATCTTGTCTAGAACCGAGAAAAAACCCCAGAAACTCAGAGCCCTGGGGTGTCCGAACCACCTGTGGTTGGTCTCTGAAATCGGGTCGACCGGCCACCAGCCTGTGTTCGTTTCGCTTTCTGTCATATTGAGAATTGCACCTGATAGAGGCTTTGTTTACATGCCTCCCAGAAGGTGCCCGGTGGTAGCGTTAGGCTAATGTTGGCTAAAGCACGGTAAGAACTGTGGTGTCTGGCCGATGTGGCGGCCCTTTCTCATTTCTTGCTCCATCCCCCGCCCCATTCAATTCCAGGCCTTTCCGTGGACAGTCCTCAGCCTTCTCCCTCCACCCGGAAGAGCCCGCTGAGCCTGAGCCCTGCATCTCAGGTGACTCTGGGCCCAGCTGAACAGGGCTTGTTCCCCCTCCTGAGCCCTGTCCTTAGCGACGCTGGCGGAGCCAGGATGGACGGCGAGGAGGAGCCAAAACACAAGGTGGGCGCCGCCCCAGCAAGAGGCTGGCTGCTGGTGGGCCTGGTTTGCAGGGAAGCCTGGGGGGCCCAGGGCGGGCTCTGTCCCAGGGGGCTGGCTCGCCCAGTGAAATCTGTCCCTAGAGCTGCACGTCACTGGGGACTCTTTGGCCACCTTTGCGCACAGGCAGGCTTCCTTATTCATTTAATGGCCGTTCCTGGCACCTGTGGGCTTCAAGTGGGGATGTGGTGGGAATGGTAGGGCCTTGGGGGACTTCTCAGCCTCCTGCCCTCCCTCCCTTGTTGGGCACTCTCTCAAACGATCGGGTAATTGGGAGGGTGACCAGGAACCCCCATCTTTTTGGTCTCGTGGATGAGTGGGTTCTGAAGGAGTGACCGGGTGGGGTGGGGTCCACACGAGGGGGCGTGATAGCACAGGAGGAGGGTTGTGTGGGGTTTGCGGTGGAAAGTTGAGGGGATGCCCACAGGTTTCTCTTTGCTCTCAGGGACAGGAGGCCGGCAGGTCGGAGAGCCCCAACTCGAGGATGAGGCATTGGCCAGAGGCAGTGGCACCTGTTGCGTGGCCACCCCCACCCTCCTGGCCTGTGCCCCCCCCCCCCAACCCGAGCAGCAGCATAGACCAGGTGGTCCTGGCCAGGCAGCTCTGTGGGCGGGCACACAAGGGAGGACAAAGGGGCCAGGCAGCTGGAGGCTTGGGGAAGAGAGTGGTTGAAATAACGGGCGGTGGACTGTGGTGGCCCAGAGGGCACCTGTCCCCCTGTTTAGGGTCCTCGAGGAGCAAGCTGGAAGGAAGCAAGGCTCAACTGGGCTGCCAGCAGGTGGGACCCTGCCTCACAGGTGCCTGTCACGTGGGAGGGCTGTCGTGGAGAACACCTTGTCAGGCCGTGGGTTTCATCCTGAAGTTGTTCCGAAGGATGCCATGCGTGCGATGCGGGAGATTCCTCGAGAAGTGGGGTCGACCAGTCGGAGGCCTGGCGAGGCCTCAGCACACACTCCCTCCCGGGGCCCCTGTCAGAGAGAGCAGGTCCTGAACCGGAAGACGGGGTGTGCCGTTGGGCGCCTGGCAAGGGCAGGGATCCCAGGACCCCGGCCCCGGGGGCAGGGCTCACAGTCCCCGCCCCTCAGGCCTCTGTTCACATCGGGCTGCCTGGCAGAGGTCACTCTGGTCCCCCGAACCCGGTTTGGCAGCAAGACTGTTGGCTTGGGGTGTTTTTATTTATTGATTTTGCAAACCTAACAATTATCTGTTTAGCTCACTGTTGCTTTGGTGCATAAACAGAATGGCTGGAAAGCTGCATAAAAAACTAAATTTTGTTTTGTTACTCTTCCGCACTACAAAAATAGTCATCCTTTAGGTGGTTCTGTAGGGAGACTTGCGAGGGTCACCGGCCGGATTCCCAGTGGGTGGCCGTGGCCTTCCCAACCAGACCAGGCCTCAGAGATGGAACCTGGGAGCCCCACGACAGGCTCACAGAGCCATGTCTGGGCCCTGCACCTGGGGACCCCAGGCCCTGCCCCACAGCTCCCCTGCCTCCTCTCCTGTCCCTGGGCACTTTCCTCAGTGCTGCCCACGGCCAGCCCACAGGCTGGCGCTAAGACACGTGGGCCACAGACCCAAGAGGACTCCCTGGCAGGGCCTCAGCAGTGGCTAAGCGCCGGGAGGGGCTTCTGCGTTTGCCTCTGACTGCCGGACTCCCCCTCCGTGGGGAGCAACCCGCCCACTTGTTTCCTGGCGTCCCTCCTCCCCAGTGTGTCCCACTTAACTGGCTGTTTCTCCCCCTTTCCAATAGAAATCCTTGAGGACTGACAGTATTCGGGAGGGACGAAGACTGAGGTGCTTTGTGGGGCACTCCCTGCCTGGGGCTCTTGGGCTGCTTCCTGTGAGGACAGGTGGCAGGGCTGGGCAGAAAGTACACTCCTCCCGGGGTGGTGCCGTCCCAGCCCCACCGATCTGCAGCCAGGCCGGCCGGGCTTTTGCTCCCCTGGGAGTTTCCCTGAGAGGGTTTTCACTGCATTGGAAACCTGCGGGCCACCCTCGGTACACAGGCAGGCTGTCCGTCAGCCGCTCCTGACTGCCACACCCCTGTGTCCTGTCACCAACTGGTGGCGCCTGTGACGTGATGGTGAGCTAATCAGTGACACTGCCGTGGCTGTGTTTCTGAGCATTTCTCTGTGGGTACTTTCATCCCCCACGGAAGAGGAGTCGGTCCGGAACCTCAGGGTGACCCTGCTTCTGCAGGATCGCACTCAGGGCTAAGGCACTGCTTGGGACCCCACGCAAAGGAAATGTGGGTAGGAAGCCAGCTGGCCTGCCCTGGATCCCCCACCCAGAACCCCCGGGCCGACAGCGTGCAGGTGGGGGTGTCCAGGATCAGGGACACTTGGCCGCATGGGGGTGGGCAGAGGCTGCAGACCGGGAACGTGGGCCTCCTCCTCGGCTCTGGCCCCCGAGAGCTTGCCGGGCACTTCGAGCTCAGGTGGAGATGGGGTGTGTCAAAGAGACTGGACTGAATCAGGATTCGGAAAGTCATGTTTCAATAGCACAAAGCCCAGAAAGAATTGAAGAGCCACAAAGGTTGCCACTCTGCAGGGAGGGGGTCTGGAGCTCTAAGAACAAGGGGTGGGCACTCCAAGGAGATGCCGCTGGGACCCCGGTGTTGTGTGACCGCAGAGCAGGCTCACCGGGGCTGCTGGGACAGAGCAGCTGTTGACTATTTGGAAAGAGTGGGCCGCGGGGAGTAGTCCCTGTGGGTGGAGAGGTCACGGCCAAATCGGTGGTCTCCGGGGCACACAGGAGGCATGAGACTGTGTTGCCACCGTGGGAACATGGCAACCTCTGGTCAACTTCACCTGGGGGCAGGGGCACAGGGAGGAGAGGGGCCCCCAAATAGCAGCCTCTAGCCCAGCCTCCCCTGTCAGCTTCTCGCCGGCGTCGAAAGCCCATCCCAGACTCGTGCAAACCCGACTCCTCACCTTCCTCCCCAAACCTGTCACCTCGGGGATGGCAGCTTTGTCCCTGGGCCTGGACCCAGAATTACAGTCAGCTTTGTCTCCTCTGTCCCTTGGACCTCCACCCACACCAGAACGTGACCAGGAGACTCTTTCCGGGTCCTGCTGCTCCCCTCCCCATACGGACGGAGGCTTCTGCCGGGCCCCAGCCCCCCATGCTGCTCTTGGCGCGGCATCCGAGCCCCTCCCAATGAGCTCCAGTAGGCCCCAGAGACGCCCTGCTTCCCCCACCAGTAACCAGCTCACCTGTCTCTTGCCCGTCCCCCCCATTCTTGACCTCCAGCTGGTCTCCCACTACCCGACCCCCTGTCTCTGCCGGCAGGGGCTGCGGCCGCCCCACACCTCCGGCCTCCACCCTCCCCGCTCTGCCCTTCCTCCCACTGCTGTCGCTCCAGCGCGGGGGGCCTCTACTCCTGGGGGAGTCCCCGGTGCCTGTGTGCCGTTGGTATGTGCTCTGTAGGTGTTTGCTTGGTGGCCTCAGGGACAGTCAGCCCTAGAGAAGTCCTCGGCCGGGTGGGGGAGCTACAGGGGAGCGTGCAGGGATAGAACAGAGCAGGGTGTCAGCCAGGTGGGACAGGGCGGAGGAGGGACCTTCGAGCCGGACCTTGACAGAGGCGGCTACCTGAGGCGCTTGTGGCGTGGAGGAGCCCCGCAGGGCTGAGCAGGGCCACCCACGTGGGGCATGCGGCCTGTCCTTTGCTGGCCTGCCGAGAGCTGGGTGTGGTGTGGCCCAGGTTCCCAGGGGGCCTGCGGCAGCCCTTCCTGCTCCCGAGGGTCGGGTCCCCTCCCTGCTGATTTGGCTGCCGGCGCCCTAGAGTCAGGCAGAGGCCGTGACGACGGAGAATTCGGAGCTCCCAGGGCGGGGTCATCTCTGGCCCCGCACTCAAAGCGTGTTAGCCGGCCTGGTGCTCTGACATTGGGCACAGTTAGAATGTTTGGCAACTTTAATGACTGTTTTGTGAGTTCAGCTTAATCGTTTCTAGTCACATACATGCGTGTATACGGACACATGTATCTGTTAACCAGCTACACCCCTGGCAGCGACACCAGAACAATAATTTCATTACAAAACCAGTAATGAGCTTCAGAACATGTTGATGTTTGAACGGTGATTTTTTTTTTCTCCCTCTAAAAAAATAACATAAAATGGGGAAAACATGTGAAGGAGATCCATCTGGGCTTATGTTTGGACTCACAAGTAAATCCCTTCAGGAATTACAGATGAAAAGCGCACAATGACGTCAGCTTGGGCAGAAGAAAGCGAGAGCTGTGAGCGTGGGCGACGTGGCCGACAGACACACGCTCACACTGTCTGTGCCTCTTGCAGAGCGTGGCAGCAGATGAGGCCTATTTCATAGCGAAGGAGATTCTCGCTACAGAACGAACATACCTGAAGGATTTAGAAGTTCTCACTGTGGTATGAAACCTAAATCCTTTGTTACTTTGTCTTCTTTAATATAATCGACACCAGAAATAGAGCATGTGTCCTGAGAAGCAGCTCTTGGCCACCATGAGATGTACATGTTTATCTTCTATTAAACATGTTTGCCTTCAAGCCTGTCTAAGAATAGAGTCAGAATAGTGAGTCCAAGTTTTTTTGTAAAACTAGTATCCACTTGAAGCTTTTCACCCAGAACTGTTTTCGTACGTTGTGAAAACTGGGTGATCAGCCAAGAGGACAGCTGTAGCACTGATTTGAACAATGGGGAATCTGGGATCGGTGCCGTGTGTCCTGTGGCTACAGACCATCGGGGGCGAGGTTCCTCGGTCACCCTGAGCTCTTCCTGCAGTGGTTCCGCAGTGCGGTGGTCAAGGAGGACGCCATGCCTGCAGATCTGATGACCCTGCTCTTCTCCAACATAGACCCCATCTACGAGTTCCACAGAGGCTTCCTGCGTGAGGTGGAGCAGAGGCTGGCACTCTGGTAACACCCTGCACACTTGGCGGCCCCTGCCCTGGACCCCCACACGGCCAGCTCCGCCGACGTAGCTATATCACTGCCCTCAGGAAATTCCCAGCTTCAGAAACTAACTCACAAGAACCATTGTTTGGTCGAAGCATATTTTTAGAACTTGTGGGAGGGGTAGACCTGTAACAACAGCCACTTTTATTCTTCCTTTTCCGTAAGAGAGAATGAAGTCAAGGTAGATCCACTTTTTTGCCTCATTACCGTCTTCTGTCATACACGGGCCTCCCACCTTGAAGCGTCTCACTGCCATTCTAAGACTTAGGACAGCCAGGCACACTAGCGTCAAAGTACAGCTCGCAAGTTTTAACAAGGTTTTGACCGTATTTGTCCGTCTCTGTCCACTCCAGGGAAGGGTCTTCCAGTGCCCATTCCACAGGCGGCCATCAACGAATCGGGGACATCCTGCTCAGGAACATGCATCAGTTAAAGGTACCACGTGTTGGTGTGATAACTCCATACCTAGCAAATGACAGTGCGCCCTCAGCGTTGCCCTCAGAGCAGCATTCCCTCAGAGCAGTTATCTCCTCAACACAGCTTTCCCCTCGGGGAAGCTTTCCCCTCAGGACAGCGTTCACATCAGGACAGTTTTGTAGGCAGGACATGTTTCTCCCCGGGGCAGTTTTCCCCTCAAGACAGCATTCCACTCAGGACAGCGTTCCCTTCAGTTCTCTTCAGGACAGTGTTCATCCAAGAATAGCTCCCCTCAGGATAGCGTACCCCTAAGGATTTGCCCCAGGGCCGTTTTCCCCACAAGACAGCATTCACCTGAGAACACTGTTCCCCTCAGGATACGATCCCCCTAGAACATGGTTCACCCCAGGTCAGTATTCCACTCAGGACAGATTTCCCTTCAGGTGAGTTTTCTCCTCAGGACAGCATTCACCTCAGCACAGTTTTCCCTCTCAGGACAGACTCCCTTAGAATAGCTTTCCCTTAGGACTGCATTAGCCACAGAGCAGCATTCTCCTGTAAAGAGCGTGTGCCTCATGACAGTGTTCCCCTCAGGACAGCATTCGCCTGAGGCAGTTTTCCCCTCAGGATTGTGTTCCCATCAGGACAGTGTCTGCCCCAGGGCAATTTTCCCCTCAGGACTGGACTGCATTCCCCTCAGGACAGCCTTCCCCTCAGGACTGGACAGTGTTACCCTCAGGATAGCCTTTCCCTCAGGACAGCCTTCCCCCTCAGCACTGTACTGCATTCCCCTCAGGACAGCTTTACCCTCAGGCCTGAACTGCATTCCCCTCAGGACGGCGTTCCCCTCAGGACATTCTTCCCCTCAGACCTGGACTGCATTCCCCTCAGAAGAGTGTTCCCTTCAGAACTGGACAGTGTTCCCCTCAGAAGAGTGTTCCCTTCAGAACTGGACAGTGTTCCCCTCAGGACAGTCTTCCCCTCAGGACTGGACTGCATTCCTCTCAGGACAGCGTTCCCCTCAGGGCTGGACAGTGTTCACCTCAGAACAGTTTTCCCCTCAGGATAGTGTTTGCCTCAGGACAGAATTCACCTCAGGTCATTTATCCCCTCAGGACAGCTCTTTCCAGGGGAGTTTTCTCCTCAGGATAGTGTTCACCTCAGAGTTTTCCCTCAGAAAGCATTCGCCTCAGGACAGTTTTCCCCTCAGGTCATTTTTCCCCTCACAGCAGTGTTCCCCTCAGGGCAGCATTTTGCTCAGGACAAAGTTTTCTTCATAGTAGCCTTTCCTTCCGGGCAGTTTTCACCTTAGAATGACACAAAAGTCAGGATGAAATTCCCTTCGGATCAGGGTTCTCAGGTCACCATTCCCTTCAGGATAGCTTTTCCCTCAGGGCTGCAAAACCTCGGGATGCCTGGGTTGCCCAGTCAGTTATAAGTCGACTCTTGGTTTCAGCTCAGGTCATGATCTTGAGGTTTCATGAGTTCGAGCACCGGGTCAGGCTCTGTGCTGGCAGCACAAAGCCTTCTTGGGATTCTGTCCCTCTCTGTCCCTCCCCCACTCGCCCTGTTTCTGTCTCTCTCAAAATAAATACACTTAAAATTTTTTTTTACTTCATTTTTTGAAAAGTTTTTTTTAATGTTTGTTTATTTTTGAGAGAGAGAAAGAGAGAGCAAGCACGAGTGGGGAGGGGCGGAGAGAGAGAGAGGGAGACACAGAAGCAGGCTCCAGACTCCAAGCTGTCAGCACAGAGCCTGACACGGGGCTTGAAGTCACGAACCGCGAGATCATGACCTGAATGACAGACGCTCAACCGACTGAGCCACCCAGGTGCCCCTAAAAATTTTTTTGAAAAAAGACTGCAGACCCTAAAGACAGGGTCCCCTTAGTGCAGTTTCCTCTTCAGGACATCAGGACATCATTCTCCTCAGACACCCTTCCCCTAAGGACAGCATTTCCCTTAGAGCAGTGTTCCCTCAGGACAGCATGAGAGGGAATAGCGTGCTGAGGGCTGGCGCTCCTGATGCCTGCTGATCACAGTTGACCTGTATAGTCGTCGCTGTCCTTGCTGAGCTCACCAGCTGCAGTGGGATGTGCAGGACGTGTCTAGGCTGGCAGTGGGTCTTTGCACACAGGTCTGCTGGCTTGTAGTTCAGGTTTTCTCCCTCAGACGTGTTAGAGCTCCCTGAAGGGAATGTGCCAAGGAAAGTACAGAGCGACTCTGGGGAGCCGAGGTCAGCGACATGGCAGAAGCAGCATGTCTTCTCATTAGGACCAGTTGTCACCGGTGTGGAAAACAATGGGGCCAGCCGTGCTTTCGCTGTTCAGGGGTCTCACTCTGGCTAAACACACCTGGGACAGGTGCCCCACCCACATGCTCATCCTGGAGCAGCCCTGCGGCATCCTGCCCGGGGACTCAAACCCACTGGTACTGCTCTGGGCTTCCGAGCCCTCATGGCCTCTCGCTGGGCTGGCCGCCGCCTCCATCCCAGGCCCGTCCTGCCTTCCAGCCAGTCCAGCCAGACTCCTGACATATTGTAGGCCCCACTCCTAGAAGCCTGGGGGGCCCACAGATCCCTCAGTTCTGTCTTCAGAGAGCCCTGCTCGGAGCCCCTTCTCTTACGCTGAGACTTGTTTGGTTTTCTGAGCCAGGTAGCAAATTCGTCACTTCTATCCCAAAAGCACTTGCACAAATTTAAAATCAAAATACACACGAATCTGCTTGAGGTTATCGTGCCACAGACGTTATGTGTAACATTAGTAAAACGAACTGATTTAATATTGAAACCTTCTAGAAGGTAGAGAGGGACTGGCTGGGATTATCTGTATAATACTCAGAATCCATACACGTGTGCTTTGATTTGTGCTGTAAGAATATTAGGAGTGATCATTCCCACTCCAACAAGTGGCTCGAACACCCGCTCTGCTCTGCACGTGGCTGGGACCTACGGCCTCTGCGGGGCCGAGGGCAGAGGGGAGCTCGGTCTGTTTCCCTGCCGCCCAGCACCACTGTGTCGTGTGACGCAGGTTACGGCCCTCTCAGCCCCAGCCCTTCATCTGTAAAGTGGGGCTAACACCCCGTGTCCCCTCACCACACGTGGTGGTGACCCTGTGGCTGAGCCCCGCACTCCCGTCTGAGTGCCGTCTGGTCGCACGCGCACCGGCCGTTCTTTTCTGTCTTGCCCCACTGAGATTTCCGGCTGACCAGGCTGTCCCCGCGGGCCCCCCTCTCCCGGCCTCCCAACCTAAGGCCCTCCCTTTTATGCCCCAACAGGAGTTCACCAGCTACTTCCAAAGGCACGATGAAGTCCTGACGGAACTGGAAAAGGCCACCAAACGCTTTAAGAAGCTGGAGACGGTGTACAAAGAGTTTGAGCTCCAGAAAGTCTGCTACTTGCCCCTGAATGCGTTCCTGCTGAAGCCCATCCAGCGGCTGGTGCACTACCGCCTGCTGCTGAGCCGGCTGTGCGGCCGCTGTGAGCCCGGGCACCGTGACTACGCGGACTGCCGTGGTGAGTGTGGGCCGGACAGGCGGGAGCCGGTGTGGCCCAGAGCTGGCGTGGACGGGTGCCAGAGGCCCGGCTACAGGGCAGCATGCTGGCTTTCTTACTGGGAACTGGGGAGTGCGTGGCTTCCCCCCTGGGAGGGCTGGTCTGGCCGCAGTCCCCTCCCCACCCCCCCTCCCCGCCCAGCTGCCGGAGAGGTGGGTGCCTGTCCTTTAGCTCTGCCACTCCAGGGCAGGGCTCTTCTCTGCACGTCTGCGCAGTGTAGGGAAGGACTCCGATCGCCTCGCCAAGTCACAGTGGCCTTCTGCTGTGAGGGGTTCCCCCCCCACCCAAGTCCACTGCCGGTAGAGAGCAGCAGAAAGCTGACCCTTTCTGGCCTTGAAGCCTTGGCTCTAAAAGTCAAGCATTTGAGCCAGCATGGCCCATCAGAAGCTTCTGATATTAATGAGCTTGGTCATTTTTATTTGTGTTAAAGGGGCAAAGGAGCATAAACCCAGAGCTTTTAAGCCTACAGACGACCTCTAGTTGTGCGCTTCTGGTGCCAGCCTCTGTGCGAGTCCCCTACTGTCATTGGAAGATGAAAGATTATTTAGCTGGTCCCCACCTAGTCCTGAAGGGAGTAAATAAGATACTTTCTAATGTGTCATAGGACACTGACATCTCCCTTCCTCTTCATCCCAAAAGCAAGGGCTTTCTGCTCGATAAAAGGACAAAAATTGTGGGAAATCCTCGCAAGCACATTTAGGGTGATACAAGTACAGAGCGTTTATAAAAGTCCGTTGGCCGTGGGGTGGGCGGTGCCGGCAGGGGAGGCCCGGGCTCCAGGACACGGCAGGGAGGCCAGTGCAAGTGGAGAGGGCGGGGCCCGCTGGCTACCACCGGCTTCCCACTTGGTGGAACCCATCCCCGGGCTGATGCATGAGAGGGCTAGGGTTTTGCTGATGCAAAAACCCAGCAAGGTTGCGTGTCTGAACGTGCTGTGTAAATTGTTAACATGACACAGTGTTGATAACCCGACAGCCTGGATGGGTTTGCCTCAGAGCCTGGCCATCTCTAGAGCACTGGGAAAGCCATGGACGAAACACATGCTTAGCTGACAGCAGCGGTCAGGGCCCCTTCCCACCTGTTCCCCGACCTGCAGGGCTTCCTTGGATCCCTTTAGGTTGAGGCTTGCGTTGTGTTTTTTTATTTTTATTTTGTTAATGTTTATTTATTTTTGAGAGAGAGAGACATACACACACACAGAGTGTGAGCAGGAGAGGATCAGAGACAGGGAGGCACAGAATGCAAAGCAGGCTCCAGGCTCTGAACTGTCAGCACAGAGCCCGACGCGGGGCTCGAACTCACAGACCTCGAGATCATGACCTGAGCCGATGTCAGGCGTTTAACCGACTGAGCCACCCGGGAGCCCCTTGTGTTGTTATTTTATCTTTCATTCAGTAAGGGTTTCCTGAGGGCGCTGCCTGGCACTGGCTCGGGGCCACACGTGTGTGTCTGATCCCTCGACATCACCGTGATTCTGTGGAGACTCAGGCACAGGTGGGCCTGGGGACATCAGTTTGGCAGTAGGTCAGACACGTGTCCCCAGCTTCCACAGCCAACAAAGGTGCAGCGCGAGCCCACGTTCCGGCCCTGTGCTCCATGCACACAAGGCGTCTGAGAGCGAGGGACACCGGCGAGGCAGCCCGCGGTGCACCGGCAGAGCAAAGCAAGCATCCGTGTGCCCCCGCGTCCAGACTCAACGGGAGCCCTGCAGCACAGCAAGGCCGGATGCCGCAGGCGCTCAGGGGCGTGCACCGTCCCTGGGGCTCTCCCAGCGGTTCCTCCGGAGGAGCGGAGGAGCGGCTCATCAAAGCGCGTGCTTTCTTATCCGATTTGATCCTCTTAAAGCTGTGACGCAGGGGTGGGCACCCCGCTGGGAGCAATCGACCTGGAGGGGCGGAGCTGAGGGTGCAGACAGCTCCCGCTGTGCCTCTTGGGCGCACCAGGCAGTGGCCAGGCTGTCGGAGGAGGAGGAGGTTCTGGCGGGAGGGTGGGAGCTTCTCTGAGCCGTCGTCCCCAAAAGGAAACAAAATGTGGCCACTCTGCTCCGGCCAAGCGGCTGCTCCCGGTGTGGCCTGGTCAGGGCTGCATGGTGAGGGCCACCCTCCGTGGCTGCTTTTGTGCTTTGTCTGAATGAGTTTCCCCTCCTGATGATAAACCTTCATATCTGTACTGGAACTACAAGATTGGCAGGTGTTTCTCGATTCGAGGAGGAAAAGGACAAAGGTTTTGAAGATGCGAATTATTCACCTTTCAACTGCAGGAGCTAGTTCTCCGTGAAAAACAAATACGGCTGTGCCCAGAACGGCAATTATTCACAAAGACCATTCTTCCTGTTTTCCAAGCCGGAGCGTTAGCTAGTCAGTGGTTTGGACGGAACAGGTCCAAATATCGAGGCATCTGCAGGGACCCCCACGTGCTGTCCCTGGCAGCTGCAAACCATGGACGGCAGTCCCGTGAGGAGTTGGGAGTAGAATGTTCCTTGGGTTAAAACTGCCTTTTAAAATGCCAGTTCCTGTGGCAGAGGTGTGGGTGGAGGGTTCCTTCCATGCCCACCTTCCCCGGTGCCTGTACTGAGGGGTCTCTCCTCACAGATGCCCTCCAGGCCATCACAGAGGTGACCTCCACACTGCAGCACAGCCTTGCCCGGCTGGAAAACCTCCAGAAGCTGACAGAGCTGCAGCGGGACTTGGTCGGCATAGAGAATCTCATCACTCCCGGCAGGGTGAGTGACTTCGAGGAAGTTTTTTGAGATGGTCACCTAATTGTTTGGTTTTTATCCAGTGTAGTTCACAATACATTGTTGTGTTAGCTTCGTGTGTGCAATACAGTGATGGTTCTGTGCTCCTCACGGTGAGTGGGCTCTCAATCCCCCTCACCTGTTTTACCCATCTGCCCACCCACCTCCCCTCTGGGAACTACCAGTGTGTTCTCTATAGGTAAGAGTCTTTGCCGGGGGGCGGGGGGGGGGGGGGGGGAGGGGGTTTGATTTCCCACTCACCGTGAGGAGCACAGAACCATCACTGTATCGATTGGGATT
>NW_024412433.1:308984-348471 GCF_014898765.1 Herpailurus yagouaroundi | reverse complement strand
TGTCTCTTTTTTTTTTTCATTTGTTTCTTAAATTCTACGTACGAGTGAGATCATATGGTATTTATCATTCTCTGACTTCTTTCGCTTAGCATGATATTCTCTAGATCCATCCACGTGTTTGCAAATGGCAAGATTTCATTCTTTTTTATGGCTGAGTAATACCCCATCTTATCTATACACCACGTCTTCTTTATCCATTCATCAGTCAGTGGACTTGGGTTGCTTTTATATCTGGGCTATTGTAGATGATGCGGTAGTGAACTTAGAAGTGCAGATATCTTTTCAAATAGTGTTTCCATATTCTTTGGGTAAATAACCATAGTGGAATTACTGGGTCGTAGGGGAGTTCTATTTTTAATTTTTTGAGGAACCTCCACACTGTTCTCCAGAGTGGCTGCACCAGTTTGCATTCCCACCAGCAGTGCACGAGGGTTCCCGTTTCTCCACATCCTCATCAACACCTATTGTTTCTTGTGTTTTTAAGTCATTCCAACAGGTGTGAGGTAATATCTTGTGGTTTCCATTTGCACTTCCCTAGTGATGAGTGACATTGAGCATCTTTTCATGTGTCTGTTGGCCATGAGGATGTCTTCTTTGGAGAAATTTCTGTTCATACCTTGGATTATTTTTTCGTGTTGAGTTGTGTAAGTTTTTATATATTTTCGATACTAATCCTTTCTCAGATATGTCATTTGCAAATATGTTCTCCCATTCAGTAGATTGCCTTTTTGTTTTGCTGTTTCCTTTGCTATGCAAAAACTTATTTTGATGTAGTCCTAATAGTTTAGTTTTGCTTATGTTTCCCTTGTCTCAAGAGAGATATCTAGAAAGATGTTGCTAAGGCCCATGTCAGAGAAATTATTCTGATGTTACCTCTTCTAGGATTTTTATGGTTTCAGGCCTCACATTTAGGTCTTTAGTCCATTTCAAACTTATTTTTGTGTATGGTGTGAGAAAGTAGTCCAGTTTTCCCGGCACTGTTTGTTGAAGAGACCGTCTTTTCCCCGCTGTATATCCTTGCACCTTTTGTCAAAGGTTAATTGGCCATATGATCATGGGTTTATCTCTGGGCTCTATTCTGCTCCACTGCTCTATGTGTCTGTGTTTGTGCCGGTACCACACTGTTTTGATGACTACCTCTTTGTGGTACATCTTGACATCTGGGATTGTGATGCCTCCAGCCTTGTTCTTTTTCACTTCATTGCGTGTAATTGAGACCTGAGTCACATACTGCAGAATTCATCTTTCCAAAGTGTACAGTTCAGTGGTCTTTAGGGTGTCCACAAGGTTGTGCAATCAGCATCGCTAATTCTAGAACATTTTCATCCCCCGTGAAAGAAACCCTGCACCTGTTAGCCACTCCCCTCCCCCGTCCCCATTCCACGGCAGCTACTAATCCACTTTCCGTGCATTTGCCTCTTCTGGACGTTTCCTCTAAGTGGAATCACTGTGTGGCCTTTGCGTCTGGCTTCTTTCACTGAGCATCATGCTTTCGGGTTCATGTTGTAGCACGTCAGGGCCTCACTCATTTTTGTGGCTGTAAATTCTGTTCTCTGCGTACAGCATGCTCTCTGTGTCCGTTCATCTGCTGGTGGACTCTCGGGCTGCTCCCCCTAATGGGGACCGTGAACAACGCTGCTGTGAACGTCTGTCCCTGCCACACAGGTCCATCTGTGAACATGTTTCCAGTTCTCCTGGGTAGACACTTAGGGGTGGAACTGCTGGGTTGTATGGGAACTGGGTTTAACCTTTTGAGAAACTGCCAGTTTTCCAAAGTCTTTCAGAGTTACCGGACAGCTTTACGTTCCCACCAGGGGTGTGTTGGGATTCCGGTTTCTCTGTACCTTGTCCCTGTGAGTCTAGGCATCGGGCTGCTACACAGGGTGTCTCACTGTGGTTACGATTTGCGTTTCTCACACAGCGGATGCCAAGGCTTTTGTTGTGTGTTTGTCGGCCGTTTGTGTGCCTTCTTTGGTGAAATGCCACTTCAGATCCTTTTCTCCACCCGGGTTGTCTTTTTGCTGTTGAGTTGTGAGATTCTTTATCTGTTCTGGATACCAGACACTTACCAGAATAGGATTTGCAAATATGCCCTCCCATTTTGTGGGGTGTTTTTTCACTTTCTCAATGGTATCACAACACAGAAGGTGTTGGGTTTTGTTTTTAGGGATTTCTTAAATTTTTTTATTTATTCTTTTTAATGTTTTTTAATGTTTATTTACTTTTGAGAGAGAGTGACTGTGAGTGGGGGAGGGGCAGAGAGAGGAAGACACAGAATCCAAATGGGGCTCCAAGCTCCAAGCTGTCAGCACAGAGCCCGACACAGGGCTCGAACTCACGGACTGTGAGATCACGACCTGAGTGGGAGTTGGATGCTTAACCGACTGAGCTACCCAGGCGCCCCCAGAGATTTTTGATTTTCACGAAATCCAAGTTACCTATTCTCTCTTGGGTTGCTCGTGCTTTAGGTGTCACAGCTGAGACATCACTGCCCAGTCCACAGTGTGAAAATATACGTCTGTGTTTTCTTCTAGAAGCTTTCTGTGTTTCAGCTCTTATATTTGTTAATGTTTGTTTATTTTTGAGAGAGTGCATGAGCAGGGGAGGTTACAGACAGAGGATCCAAAGTGGACTCCATGTTGACAGCAGATGGCCCGATGTGGGCTCCAACTCACACAGTGAGATCATGTCCTGAGCCAAAGTCAGACGCTCAACCAACTGAGCTACCCACGCTCCCCTCAGCTCTTATATTTAGATTTGATCCATTTTTAGTTCATTTTTATGTGTGGTGTGAGGTAGGGGCCCCACTCCATTCTTTCCCACGTGGACATCTAGTGTTCCCAGCACCATTTGTTGAACTGTCCATAGACACAGATATGCAGGTTTCTTTTTGAACCCTAGTTCCCTTCCATGGGTCTACATGTCTCCTGGCTGCTTGCTCCTTGCTTCGCCACTAATGCTTTTTGCTTTGAACTTAGTACTGTCAACCTAAGAAGACCTTTTTAAGGGTTGCATGGGGGATGTTTCTCATCTTAACACAAATTAGACTGTGGTGTGTAAGTCATGTGTCCGTGTTAGCCTTGTTAGAAGGTATGGAGAATGTGGGATCACAAAGAAAAGAAATGAGCTACACTAAAATGTATAGGAAGGGGGGAGCCTGGGTGGGTCAGTCTGTTGAGCGTCCAACTTTGGCTCAGGTCATGATCTCGCGGTTCCTGAGTTCGAGCCCCGCATCAGATTCTGTGCTGACAGCTCAGAGCTTGGAGCCTGCTTCGGATTCTGTGTCTCCCCCTCTCTCGGCCCCTCCCCTGCTCGAGCACTGTTTTTCTCTCTCTCTTTCTCAAAAATAAATAAAACATTAAAAATTTTTTTACGTACAGGAAGGTGCTGACCTCCTGGAGTCAGGGCTTTGGTTGGTACCCAGACAGCTCTGTGTCCTTTCTCTCCTTGCCACGTGGCTGAGGGTTGCAGCTGGCTGTGAGCTCCTGGAGGTCAGTAGGGCTCTCAATACAGGCGGTTTCTCTCGGTGCTCCACGCAATGGGTTATCGGTGGTGGCCCAGGGGACTGTCACTACAGGGACTGGAAAACCGGGCGGGGTCTCTGTGTGGCCCGGCAAGTTGCTCCACGTCTGGGGCCACAGGGGACTGATGGCAGCTGCTTGGCTCAGCGCCTGGCATGAAGTGGCTGGTCTGCAAACACTTGCTGCCATAGTTGTTTTTAGCCCAAACCTCTAACGTCTTTATGACTCAGGGCTCCTGGTCTCCCTGCTTGCTAAATGCTCATGTCAGAGACAGAAGCCACACCAGAGATGTGAGCAGAGGAGTTTAAGAGCCAGGGTTATTAACTAGGAAGAAAGTTGATAATGAGGTACCAGAGGGCCAGCAGGGCCCTGTCGGAGAGGCAGGACGCAATTGCCACCCGGGGCGAGCCTGCAGCGCCGCAGGCAGTGTTTGAGGGAAGGGCAGCCACGGACCTGGGACACGCTCCCCGGAGAAGAGGCTGCTGCCCTGCGGCTCCCCCTCCCTGGGGCAGAGGGGGAGGAGCCGGCTGTGTGAAGGGAGGAGCCCTGCAAACAGGACTGGGGGCCGCAGGAAGGGGCTGGGCTCCCTGCTCACCCTCAGCCGAAGAGTGAGAAGAGTGCGTGCGGCTGGGCAGGTGGGTCCGCAGGGGTTCCGCGAAGTCCTCCGTTTTACGCCCTCACTCGGTCCATTCGAGGGCCGGGGTCTCTGGCGAGTGCTCAGGGTGTGAAGCTCACGCTCCTGCTTCTCTGAAAGGAACGACAGATGGCAACAGAATGTCTGGAAATTGTCCAAACCAGAATTCTTCGGAATTACCAGGACCGACCCTTCCCGCCATTGGTATGGGCAGTCAGGCCTGTGTGGACGCCCGAGGGCCTGGGAAGTGCTGCTTCCGGGGCAGGTGGGGAAGTGTGAGGGTGTGCCCGGGTCCTGGTGGTGCCATCAGGCCCTGGCGGCAGAGGCCGCACCCTCTCCTCCTCGGTGGAGGGACAGCCCAGGACGAGTGTGGGCGGCTCCCACCAGGGCCTCATTCCTTTGGGGTGGAAAAGCCTGCGTGGTTTGGGGAATCATTTCTCCAAATGCCAGTGCCCAGGTGGCAGCTGACACTAATTACCTGTGAACATTTGGTGGGAACCAGCTGTCCCTTCCTCCCTCCCATTCTCAGGCTGCTCTGGCCGAGTTTTTCCTCAAAGCTGAACTCCGGTATCTCTGTGTCTGAACCTTCCAGAAGCTTCCCCTCAACAAGAACAGTGCCCTTTGCATTCCATGAAGGCTCTCAGCATAGCTGGCCGGTGGCGAGACGGGGCTGCAGGTGTTCAGCAGACAGTCTGGGGACCGACTTGGATGCCAAGGGAGGCAGGCGGGGAGGGGAAGGGAAGAGGTCTGAAAAGCATGGAGCGTCCTGGGTAGGGGGGCACCGTCGAAGGGTCGGACAGGGGCCTGTGAGTGGCTCGTCCAGACGGGCTCAGAGAAGTATAAATGGTGACATCACCTGGCCCTCAGCCCCGCCAGCACACCATCTGCAGAGGTGGCCTTCGGCACAAACAGGACCTCATCTCTCTCTTTTAGGAGTTCATCCGCGAGGGCTGCCTTCACAAGCTCACCAAGAAAGGTCTGCAGCAGAGAATGTTCTTTCTGGTAGGTGGGGTGGGTGTGGTTGTGTCCGGTGAGCCAGTGCTGAGGCCCAGGCAAGCAGCCCCAAGTCAGACAGGAGCCCGCCTAGGACGGCACAAAACACTCGCAGCGAGGCGCCTGCCTCATCCTGTGTTCTGGGAGCCTGTCTGCAAGGCCATCAGAAAACCAGAAGATAGAAAAGTCCACATTCCCGTTGCTGCAGGAATGTTCTGCTGAGAGCTGGCTTTGCCTCAGAGAGGCCCTCCCGGCAGGTCCCCTTGATCGGCTCCCTTCCTCCTGCCACTTAGGAGACCCCAGCCTGAGCCACCCTGGCTGAGCCTGACCGGAGGACCAGCGAGAAGTCCCCACCGCCTCCAGCTGGCGGGCACTGGGCATGCGGGCCTAAGAGATCTGCTGCCTCATGTGGTTACCAGCTCATCAAAATATCGTGTGACTGAAAAAAAAAAAATCCCTTTTTTGCCCCAAATCTCCCAGCAAGCTGAGCAAATTTGATAACCACATAAAGGCCCCAGGCGCTGAAGTTGGTCTATTAAGACATTGAAACCTGTCGCTTGCTTTTAAGCTTCACGTAATAAAGCCTGTCGTCTTCAGTTCTCAGATATGCTGCTCTACACAAGCAAAGGGGTCACGGGTACCAGCCACTTCCGGATCCGGGGCCTCCTTCCTCTCCGTGGCATGCTGGTGAGTGCCAGGCACTGCGCCGGTGGTCGTAACTATCCCTCCTCACGCTCCAGCCCACCTGCCGTTCCCCTGGGGGCCTGTCCCTCCTTAGACGGCACAATGGGAGACCCCAGTTGGGTGCTCAGGGAGTGGGGCTGACCCAGCTCTTGAAAAAAAAAACCCGATCCCCTTTCACTGCTTTTGTGCTCATCCCTTCTCACATGGGCCATTCTCTTCACGTCGTCTGATCGTTCCTAGTTCTGTCACACGTGCACATGCGCGCACAGCTTCAAAACCAGAAGACAGCACCACCAACAAGTCGTCAGGCTGTAGCTGGGGGCTGGGCTCGGGCCTTCCCTCCATGTTCTAGGAGCTGGCCACTGGAAATGTCGCACCCCGTCTGTGCGCCGCCCTAGCGGGCCTGGGCCACCGGTGACCCTGTTGCACAGTGTGCCCTCTGTCCACACCACACACCGGTCAGCATGTCTGTGTCCCCTCAGCACAGGCTCAGCCAGACACTTCAGTGTGGTCTCTGATGAGCCCTTCGTTTTGACGTGACCCAGTTCCCCAGCTTTACCTTTTGTGGTCGGTGCTATTCGTGGTCTGACGACCCTGCGTGAAGGTCTCAGAGAGGCTCACGCACACACATCGACTCACTGTCCATTCGCCCTTGAGCGTAAACCTGCACTCAGCCTGGACCCCGTCTTTGGGAACAGTCAAGATGGCTGGCCAGGTTCGGGTGTTTGCCACAGAACTGTGCTGTTGGTCCAGAACAGGCCACACTGCAGTGAGCGTCTCTCCTGCAGCCCCACCAGCCTCCCGTCCAGGTGCCCACAGGTGGGGGCTCAGACACCACTCTGCTACACTTGCCTGGTCTGCCTCAATTTCCCCACCTTTCTTCAAGGGTGTTTTCCCCTTCCCGGCCCTCCGTGTTCCTGGGCACTGTGCCTCCTTCCACTGGGCACCCGAGCCTGTAACATTTGGTGGTTTTCCCCACCCTCAGCAAAACGGGGCCTGTCCTAACACAGTCCTCTGCCCTCGCTGGAAGCAGACCCCATCTGTTCTAAAGTGTATTTTTTTTTAATTTTTTTTAACGTTTATTTATTTTTGAGAGAGAGAGAGAGACAGAGCATGAACGAGGGAGGGGCAGAGAGAGGGGGAGACACAGAATCGGAAGCAGGCTCCAGGCTCCGAGCCATCAGCCCAGAGCCCGACGCGGGGCTCGAACTCACGGACCGCGAGATCGTGACATGAGCTGAAGTCGGACGCTTAACCGACTGAGCCACCCAGGCGCCCCTAAAGTGTATATTTTTTAATTATACTTTCATTATAGAAAAAAATGGAAAATATAAAAATCTCTCATAACTTCGCCACCAAGTAACACGCACCGTTGGCATTTTGCAACATGCCCTTCAGGCTTCGTCTGTACGGGAACATTTCCATGGGTGGCACGGCGCTTTCACCTGCAAGCTCTTCTGTAACTCGCTTGTTCTTGCTCAGCACTTCATCCCTAACGCCTCCTGTGCTTGTACTAGGTGGGCTCCGTGCACGTTTAACGGAGACGGGCAGTGGACTGGGAGGCCAGACTCTGGCTCTCTGAACTGTTTCCCGACATTGGACATTCCGGCTCCATTTAGTTTTTCGAAATTACAAATAACCCCGTTGGATTTTGGTCTTTCTACACATCTCTACGCCCGGCACGTGTTGCTCGAGCCTTGGGCACGCCTGTTTTTCTGGCTCCGAATGTCAGCGCCACATCACTGCCGGAGCATACACACGACCCGGCCTCCCACTCAGTGCATCCGAGCCTCTTTCCACGGCGTCGGGGGGCACTGGGCACCCACCCCTCATCCTTCGCAGTCCGGCCAGTGGCACAGCTTTTGGACGGTCGTGGAGGCTGACGGAGTCCGTGTCCCCTAGAGTCTGGGGCCTCCCCGAGGAGACACGCGGGTGTCTGCTGCCACGGTCTCTGTCGGTCTGTTGGCTCTTCGTACACATTTGTGCCGCATTTTATAGACGCCACCCGCTCGCGGAGGCCACGGATCCCTTCCGCAGCTGGCAAGTCCTGTTTGTCTCGCCTGCGGTTTGGTGTGATCTGGTAGAATTGAAAGTCCACTGGACAGTGATCGTGTCTTCCTCCTGGGACGGCACCTGGCACAGAGGTCCCAACAAATCCTTGCTGAAGGAGGGAATTCAGACATTTTTATAGTCAGATCAGTTCATCCTTTCCATCAGGGCTCCCATCCTTAGTGCGGGCTCAGGAAGTCCTTCCCTGTGCCAAGATCACACCGGCGCCTTTTTGTTCTTCTGATACATTCAGTTTCCTTAAGTCTCCCTCACAAACTGCCTGAACGCGTTTCCTTGCGGGCCACCAGATGGGGACGTGCCACGTCCCCCCTTGCACGCAGCTTCCTTTGTCGAACCTGTTTCTCTCTGACCTCCAAGGCTGCCCTTGTCATGGAAACACTGTGGCCTTCACACTTGGGGTGCCTGCTGGGCCTCCCGTCTCATTTCTCCGGGCCAGCCTCAGTTCACACTGTTCTGTCATGTGGGGGGGTTGCTGTGTTGGGAAGCTCCACCCCTTATTCGTCCTCCTTTTTAAAAAGTTCTTTGCTACTTTCAAGTATTTAATTCTTCCAGATAAACTGAGGAATCATTTGGACAAATTCCTTCCAAAAACAGCACCGGGATTTCTAGTTCAATGGCATTACATTTACGTGCTGACTTACAGGGAGACGAACATCGTGACCTTCTCTTGCCACTGCTCACACTTTCAGATCTTTTGTGTCCTGAGTGAGGCTTGGTGGTTGGCATCGCATGGGCCCCCACACAGGGAAGCCGTCTCTTCGGGGGTGGTCTGTAACCGGCTGGTTCCGGGGAACAGCCGGCCCTCATCCTGAATGCAGAGGGAAGGGTGACAGGTCTTGGCTTCAGAAAGAGAACCTGTGTCATGTTTACGGCTTCCTCCTGTTTCCATGTGAGAGACATCAGAAGTCACACGTTGGATTTTAGCTGAGGTGTACGTGGCATTGCAGAAATGACCGCCCTCCTCCCGACAGGGAGACCTCTGCTGGCCGGCTTCCCAGCGTCAAAGCACCGTTGCATCCCGGGAGCACCCTTCCTCGGTCACAGGACAATTTCTTGTCTGTGCTTTGGGTTTGATTGGATAGTATTTTATTTGGGAGTTACTTCAGTGAGTCACTTAGAACCGTGAGCAGCCCGTTGGGTTTTTCTCTGAAGCTAACTTTGTCAGGTTTTGGTACCAGGTTTATAAAGCGAACTGTCCATTTCCCTTTTTGATAATGAAAATGCTCAACATTTTTTCCTGTGCTTGACTTTCAGCTAATAGTGCTGGACCCACCGGTGAGTAGTTCGGTGCCCTGCGGCCCACAGCTCGCCCACCTGGGTGGCAGGTGCCGTGGCCTGGGGATCCCCATGCCCCCTGTAGCCCCTGGTAGTCAACAGAGATTTGCCCAGCACAGGGCTTCCGAGGCACCTGTGTTGTGCTGCAGGCGCGGGCTCTGCCGGCCCCGGGCTCACTCCACACGCCCGCCTCTTCTCCCGCCACAGGTAGAAGAGGGCGAGAGCGAGCGGTCGGTTCCACACTGTTTCACCATTTGTGCAGCTCAGAAAACAGTCGTGGTGGCAGCCAGGTAAGAATGTTCCGCTGTGCACCCAGCGGCCCGGGGCGGTGGGGCGGGGGAGTGCTTCCCTGGCACGAGCGAGGTCGTTGTGGGGCGCGTGCCCCCTTGAGCCCTGCTTCAGTTATGTGACCAGAGAGCAGGTTCTCCTGTGGTGGGAAGCGAGTGACCTTTGAGAATGTCCCCATGGAGCGGCCACGGTGCTGTTGAGCTGCCTTGACCAGGGGCAGCCCACGTGGTTAGTGGCACTTAGGTGCCCTCAAGTCGGGAGGGGCCCGGCCTCCACCTGCCCCCACGGCCGAGCCACTTCCCCCAAAATCACCCCAGTGTGAAGGAGGCCTGAGCTCAAAGGTGAGCAGGCGGCTCACTGCCCTGTAGGGGCCGGGGGTCCCCGGCCCCTTCCAGAGGGGAGGCGTTTCTCCTCCCGGGAGGGCACCTGGCTCTGGGCTTCCACCCCGTCGTCACCGTGTCACGGCTGACGTCAGAGAGCACAGGACACTTAATGCCCCACCAGGAAGCCGTGGCAGCTTAATCGTGAACCAGGAACGGGTCTGGTATTTCAGCGGCAGAGACTTGAAAGTTCTGGTTTCGGGAATAAAGTGTCCCTGGAGAAGCCCCCCCTCCAGGACCTTCACCTCCCAGGGGGGTGCGGCCCTCGGACCTTCAGTCAGAGAAGCCGGCACAGCAGGGAGCCCCCGGTGGCCTGGGTCCTGTGATCCGGGCGCTGAGCCTCGGCCCTCCCCCACCAGCACCCGCCTGGAAAAGGAGAAGTGGATATGTGACCTGAACGCTGCCATCGACGCGGCCAAGAGCGGGGGTGACCCGTCCCTGGTGCTGCCGGGTAGCGTGCTCTGCGCTCCTCCCTGCAGTGAGTTCCGGCCGGGACGCCCCCTCGGGGACCCCGCCGCACCTAAGCTTCCCTACAGATCCCTTTTCTTGGTCACAGGCCTCCTGCCGGCCCACGGGCTCTCCCTCCACAGAGAACGGTCCAGGCACCCCGAACACCAGGGGGGAGGTTGGGAGGGGCCACGGGCTCTCCTGGCAGAAGCGCCGCGTGACTGCTCTCCGCCCGTTGCTGACCCGGGCTGCAGGCTTCCCTCGTCCCCCAGTCCAGAGCACTGGACCGAAAGCAGCCCCCACCCCCGCCCTACTCGCCCCGTGCTCCCGTCTCCCTCTGAGCAGAGGGCCGACTCCTTCCCCAGGGTCCTCCGAGGAGGTCTCTCCGGAGCAAGGGTCCGAAGACACTCACGGCGTCCACGGGTCCCTGGAGGGGCAGGGCCAGCACCGGGCCAACACCACAGTGCACGTGTGTTGGTACCGGAACACCAGCGTCTCCAGAGCCGACCAGAGCGCAGCCGTTGAGGTACGGTGGCCCCAAGCGCCCTCTGCTTGCGCCGGCTACAGGGGAGGAGGGCTGGACCGGGCAGAGCAGGGGGCCACCAGGCTGCGGGCTGACCGTGACCATCAGGGCTTGTGCAGGCCCACGAGATTAGTTCCGTGTGGGAGGATCCGGGCGGACGGCGTCCCTGGGGTTCTCCGGAAAGGGCGGTCTCGTGGGGGCTGCCGCCTCCCCTCCCACCTCCTTCACCCGGAGCGGCCGCTTCGCACTCCGGCCCTTCGGCCCCCAGGCCGCCTCCCATTCGCTCTGGGTTTTGGGCAGAACCAAGTGAGGAAGCCGTCAGAGCCCCGGGCTCCCCCGTCAGCTGGGGCCCGAAAGGGAGGGCCCACAGAAAGGGCAGAGCACCGCCAGCACGCCAGGCCCCACGAGCCCGGGGCGAGCAGTGCGGGCTGAAGGTCCGCACGGTGACGGCGTCCCTGCAGGGCCCTCGTGAGCACAGTCAGGGTTACAAGGGGGAGGCGGGGCCGCTGGCCGCAGGGGCCATCCTGGGTCAGGACGCCACGCTCAGGGCCAGGCCGTCTCGTTGGGACCGTGCTAACTTGGCTCCACGTGGCCTGTCACAGCATCGGGTTTATGAGGGTCATGGCTGGGGAGGTTATAAACAGGGAAAAGAAACTTCGTGTCCTTCTACTTAGCGCCTGGGACCTCACCCCCCCCCCCCCCCATCTGTAAACATCCTTCTGTCAGACTACGAGCAGACTGACGACCCAGAACCCTGGCGAAGGAAGCTGCCGCTCAGGAAAGCGTAGTCAAGGCCACAGCCAAGAAAGCCCTCGGGGGCCGATGCGCGCTTCGGGGTAGCAGGTGCTGCTCCGGGACAGAGTCCCGGGACCCTAACCAGTACGGTGTCTTTCTTTCCCATAGAACCAGCTTTCAGGGTATCTGCTGAGAAAATTCAAAAACAGTAACGGCTGGCAGAAGCTCTGGGTGGTTTTCACCAACTTCTGTTTGTTCTTCTACAAAACTCATCAGGTAAAGGTGCTGGACGGAGCCGGGGCGGGGAGGCGGCCGTGCCCGTGGCGCTGGCAGACAGCGGCCCCTGCTCCTAGCACAGGAGAGCACGGCCTCCCGGCTCCTCCGCCCGCTCCCACGGGGCATTCAGTCCCGATGGGGAGAGTGGGTTGGGCGGTGGTCGCGGGGCGGCGAGGGGGGGGGGAGGAGAGGGGGCGCACCCGCCGAGCCGCGTGCCACCTTGCAGGACGACTACCCCCTGGCCAGCCTCCCGCTGCTGGGCTACAGTGTCAGCGTCCCCAAGGAGGCCGACTGCGTCCACAAGGAGCACGTCTTCAAGCTCCAGTTCAAGTCCCACGTCTACTTCTTCCGGGCTGAGAGCAAGTACACGTTTGAGAGGTAATCCTGTGGCGGGCGGCCACGGTCGGCCGCTGTCCCCGCGGGTCTCCTGTTGTTACAGAGGGTGCCGGAGACAGGCGCTCTGAGCCCTGGAGAGAAGGGCTGGGTGCCACCTCCAGAATGGCTGGCTGGCCCGTTCGCTCCGTGCCTGGGGTTACCCCTGGGGAGTTATTTGAGCACAAGGCCGCTGGCGTGACCAGGGCACACCCTGAAATCCGAGCGAGCGAGCATCTTGGGAGCTTCTGACGGCTCAGCCTCTTCTCCAGGTGGATGGAGGTGATCGAGAGAGCCAGCAGCTCACCCGGGAGGGCCAGGCGCCCCGAGGACGAGGCGTGAAGCCCGCCCTGCCCGAGGAGGGCAGAACCAAGGAGCAGAGCAGGGTCAGCACATCCCCCGTGACTGCGGGTCCCGTCTTCCCAACGGCGCAGGGGTGGCTGTGGTCTCCTCGGGTCCCCGGCGTAGGATAGGTGGGGTAGGACAGCGTGGGGACGCCTCACAGTGACCTCTGGGAGGGTCGTCATCCCGAGACCCAGTGGGCACCGGGAAGGACACACAAGTAAAAAGGCGGGCCCGGCTCAGGGATGGTGGCCGCACCCCACGCTCCCCTGCCCTCTCCTCTTCCAGAGCAGCGCCCCGCCGAGGACCGGCCCGGAACAGGAACCAGGGTGGGCCCCACAGCTGCACGCCAGGTGACACGTGTCCACGCAAGTCCAGCAGAAGCCACTCTGGAGCCCGCCCCACAGACCTCTGGAGGAGAGGACACCAAAGTTCCCACCTGGCCCCGGGAGGGCAAGGGCCTAGAGTTTCTCGGTTCCCCAGGGTTTCCTCACAAATCAAAGTAAATGGACACGGGCTCTGTTAGTCTGTCCGTGCAAACGTGCGTGCGGTCCAAGATAAAGAGTTTCTCCTCTGCTCTCCTGCCAGCGGGCCACAGGGTCACCCTGTGCCATGATAAGGACTCAGAAGCCAGAACCGGGGCCCCCGCCCACCACCAGCATCTGTCCGATTCAGGTTTTTATTGAAAGTGGCCCGAGCCTCTCGATGTTCTATGAAAACTAACACCTTAACCTCAGAACGTTTAGGGAAGCAGGAAGTTCATTTTCTTTAAAAAAAAAAAAAAAAAAAAAAATCCTGGCCGAAACGAGTCCTTGGGAGACACGGTAACGCGACACGAAGCAAACCTGGGCCCGGCGCGGCCTCGGCGGGGTCCCAGGCAGGGGAGGAGGCAGGGCTGCCCCGACAGTCTCTGCTCCTCGTGCCACGTGGTCGCAGGTCGGTGCTCCGCTGCCAAGAGGGGACGTGGAAGAGGGACCCTCTGCGCGGGTGGGGGGCGGTGACCCGGCAGTGAGGCCCACGTGGCCACGACAGCACAGGGGGCTCCACACAAAGACCCTTCTCCCCACTTCTCAAGCAGCAGCGCCTTCAGCGGGATGACGTCAGGTGGTTTCTGTTGTGGGAAAACCTGCGGAGCGGGGGAGACGCGGTCACTCCCGGCCAGGAGGGGCGCGGCCCCGGACAGGGCGGGGGCGGCCCGTGTTCTGACCCGAGCCTCTGAGCACAGCCCGCCGGGGGCCGCGAGGGCCGCAGCCTCTCCTCGCAGGCCCCGAGGCTCCAGAGGAGAGAAAAAGAGAAGCCGACGCAGACAAGGCCGGCGCCCCGGGCCTCACCTCTGCACCCGTTCCACCAGGTGTGCCATCAGCTTGTCCGAGATGCCAGGGCAGGACTCCTCGGCCAGGCTGAAGGCGTTCTCGAGCTCCTCCAGCGCCCCCACGCCTCCGCCGCTCTGCCTGTGCTTCTCCTTGAGCTGTGGAGAGACCACCGGGAGCCTGACCGGAACTGCCGACCCCGGGGCCCTCGGCTCTGACGCTCCCACAAGGAAGCTCCCGCGGAAGGCTTCCCGGCCCCTCGCTGTGACCTGCGTTCGCGGGACCCCAGCCGTCGGTCCGCCGCAGAGCTAGGGTGGGCCGGGTCCCCCGGGGTTCCTGGGATTGCTGCTTAGGCCAAACCCGGGGCTCCCGCAAAGACAGATGCTGCCCCACCCCCACGCCTGAGGGAATCTCCCAACTCCGTTCTCGAGAGGGGTCTCTACTGGCCTGTCACCGTCACGCTACAGTGGGCCGGCCTAACCACGTGGCTTCCTCCCAAGGGTCACAGAAACCCCGTGCCTCAGGCCCCGCAAACTTGAGAGAACAGCCCAGAAACCCCCCCCCAGTGCGCAGCACAGCCAGATCAAGGCATCCTGACCCTGGGCCCCACCACCACCGGGGGCTGTGAGAACCAGATGGAGGCATCACCGCCCTGGGGATTAGAAGCAGGTCACCCGGGTCCCCTGCCACACCCCTCACAGAAACTACAAGGGTGCCTCCTAGCACACCCCGTCCAGCAGCCTCCACCTCAGGCCCCGCCCACAGAATCAGGCCCCACGGGGGGGGGGGGCCCCGACCACCTGGATGAGGCTATGCTTCCCCCCCAACCTCCCCACACACACGCCATCACACACGGTACAGGGGCTCCAGCAGCCCAGGGCCCCACCCCTCCACTCTACACATTCCAAGCGGCCCAGGGCGCTACAGCCCCGGCCCTCCTGTGACACTGGCCGCCTCCCTCCCCAGTGTGGGGACGTGTCCCAGCTGAGCCCAAGCTCCTGGTCCATGGCCCGACAGTACCGCTCTTGCCACCTGCTCCTCCCCAACCTCCTCCCCTGAATATCAGGCCCCTCCAGGTGGGAGCTCTCCCGCCTCTACCCATTGCCCCCCAGCGGATACCCAAGGGCCCACTTGCCTCAGGAAGGCTCTCAGCACCCCGTTCCTCCCTCTCTGGGCCTGCGGTGGGAACTGGGCCCCTGACCTACTGCCAGCCCCAAGTCCAGGGTGTGGGGGTCCCTGGGGTGCTATCGACCCCCCACTGGTAGGTGACATGCAGGGTCACATGACCCTTGAGGCTTCCCTGCCCTGGGCCCGACATCCAGCACTGAGAACTGAACCTCCCAGGCTCTGTCTCAACAGATGACCATCCCATGCGTTTGCAGTTCAAAATAAAAGTCACAGGAGTTTTCGATCAAAGCCATCCTGAGACCCCAAACCACCAAAGCAGGGGGAGAACTTGGGGAGGTCACATTAAAGTACTTTCTCCCGGCCGCTGCTTCTGCTTTGCTCAGAAAGCCTGGCCCCCAGGTCCAGGTCCAACCACAATGGGCTTCAAAGGGCCCAGAAGCCCCACACGCGGGGGGCGGGGGGGGTGGGGGGTGGGCTGGCCAGCACACCTCCTGATAAACCTCAAGGTCACAACGTGGGGACAGCGTGTGCAGGGAAGCACGATAGCCTCCTGCCCCAGGGGACCCCCTGACCTGGCCCTTACCTCTCCAAAGACAGGCCGGACCAGCGTGGACAGGCACTGGGACCTCGGCTGCCTCTTGGCGGGCTCCGCAGACTGCCAAGTCAAAGCCCCGGCAGGGTGATGAGAGCTAGTGTGCCCCAGGGTCAGGCGTGCCCCGCCCCCCTCCCAGCTTTCTGACCTCCTTAAAAGGTGCAGCCCGTGAGGTGTCCAGGCCTGGGTGCCTGCCCCCCACCCCCCAGCCAGGTCAGACCTTCTGGGAGCCGTGCAGGGCTGTGCCCTTGTGCACCTTGCTGTGGGGGCTCGGCCGGATGGTGGGGGGGAACGTCCAGAGGGGGCCCTGCTCTCCATCCTCAGTGTCTCCGTCACTACAGTGGAAGGTGAGAAGGGTCGTGAGGAGCATGGGGGCTGGGATTTGGGGGTCCCAAGGTCCACACCTGCCCTTAGTCTCCCCATTGATTTTGGAGACAACCTCATGGCCCTAAATGTCGAGTAGGCCCGCCCTGGGGCCCTAGGGGCCCACTGACCCCCCATGGCACAAGGCCCACGGCCATCAGGGGGCGTGACCCCCAGAAGGGCCCTTACATGTCGGAGTCCTCAGAGCTGGACTCCTCGCCGTGCCCCTCCGACTTCCAGCGCTTGTAGCGGTCAATGAGCTCAGTGAGAAAGGAGGTCTTCTTGGTGTAGCGGGTGATGAACTTGTGCTTCAGCAGCTCCTTGGCAGTGGGCCGCTGCCGAAGGAAGGGCACAGGTCAGCGGACGCCAGGGACGGCTGAGCTCTGCCTTTACACTCCCGGAGCTCACGGCTCCCCCCAGGGACCAGAGGGACGAGGCCACCAGCAGGCTGGGGTGGAACACATCCCCCTCCACACCAGGTAAACACCCGCCTCGAGCTCCCCCAGACCTCAGCCCCTGGCCAGGGCCCGCTCTGGATCAGGAGGCGCTCGGGGCTGGGCGAGGCTGGGCGCAAGGAAGGGGCCTCAGGCCCCGTCCCCTCCCACGGGGCCGTTCTCTGGGGCCCGGTCCCAGAGCCCCCCCCTACCACCTTCAGCCGCTCAGGCCTCCTCCCGGCCCACCCCACAGAGCCAGGGCCCCAGCGGCCAGGGTGAGACAGGCCTTACGAATCGGGGGTCTTTGTTGAGGCAGGCTTCCACAAACTCCTTGAAAGGCTTGCTGTGGTGGCCCTCCAGGGTGGGCGGGCTATTCTTGGGAATCAGGAACAAGACACGCATGGGGTGGAGGTCAGAGTTCGGAGGCTCGCCCTTGGCCAGCTCGATGGCCGTGATGCCCAACGACCAGATGTCAGCCTGGACAGAGACCCATACAGGACTGTTGCCGCCGGGGGGGGCCCCAAGCCACGCGGCGGCCCCCCTGCCGCCCGCCGCGCCCACCTTGAAGTCGTAGGCCGACTGCTTGATGACCTCGGGTGCCATCCAGAAGGGGGTGCCCACAAACGTGTTCCTCTTGATCTGTGTGTCTGTGAGCTGCCCCGCCACACCAAAGTCGGCCAGCTTCACGTCACCCTGCTCTGAGAGCAGCACGTTGGCGGCTGCTCGACACAGGACGGTAGGGGGTCACCCTCAGCGCCGCGCAGGGCCCCTCCCCCTGCACACAGCTGCCTGAGGAAGCACAGGGCTACCTGGGGACGCCAGCAGGTCTGGCTCAGGGACCTTAGCTCTCCTCGGCACCCGGCAGGCCAGGCACCCCGGACCACGTGCACAGCCGGGGGGTGGCTGCGGGAGGGGCCCGCCTGGGCACGAGGTCCAGGCCTTCCCAGAGTGTGCCTTATACGACAGACCCCAAGAACAGAGCCGCCGCCCTTTTCTCCCGAACGGCAAAGCAGGCAGAGGTGACTCTGGCCCTCGCCCTCACACCCCCGGCTGCCCTTGGCAGGGCCGGCTCCCACACGGTGGGGCCGCTGGAGCACACACTGGGCGCTCAGGAGACCACGAGCAAAAATCCACACGTCTGCTTTAATCAGGTCCCTTCCGACCCGAGGAGCAGAGGTGGTGTCCCCACCGTACGGGCACAACATACTCGGAAAGTTCTGTTACTGGCAGCGTCTTCAGGAACGGAGCAAGACGGCACCGCTCGGCATCGGACGGCCCAAGGGAGTTCAGGCCAGAAGCGCCGAACTACAAGGGTCCCCGCATCCCAGACCCCCCAGCACCGCCAGCCGCACACCCCTCGCAGCGACCTCCACCTCGCACCCTGGCGCTTCTAGGGTCTGGAGGGGACGGGGACGAGGGACAGGGGCCGCGCCCCCGGGGACCTTTGATGTCTCGGTGGATCTTGCGCTCCGAGTGCAAGTAGTCCAGGCCCTTCAGGATCTCCCGCAGGATGGTGGCGATGTACGTCTCCTCCAGGGGCCCGGGTTTCAGCTGCAGGCAGAGAAGGGACGGCAGGGCCTCAGGCACCCCCACCGGCACACGCCAATCCCAGCCCCACGGCCGCGGCCTCCACCAGGGGACAAGTGGACTTCAGATGCTGAGTCAGGTGGGAGTGGGGGAGGCTCTCTCCAGACGGTATCTACCGTTCTCTCCGCTGGCGTGAAGGGGGTCCCGGCCACTGCCGAGCCCACGTACCTGGGGGCGCTGACCCGCCTGCACCCACCAGCCCAGAACCCCTGGGAAACCAGCGGAAATGGACCCCAGTTCACTTCTAGGCTGAGAGGCTCTTAGCACGCACCACACCGAAGCAGCCAAGGACCGGAGGCCCACAGGAGCCGGGGGTCCTCAGGCAGTGGGTCCAGGGCTGCTGCCCCAAGCCCCACAGCCACCTCCTGTGTCCACTCCTGCCCACGACAAGCCGCCCACTGCCGCAGCCTATGCCTCACCAGGTCCAACGCGGAGCCTCCGCCCAGATACTCCATGATGATCCACAGCTTCGTGCCCTGGGCCCAGAGAAACGCCCATGAGCTCAAGGCCACGGCCCCAAGACACACACACACTCCCCGGCAGGGGAGACTCAGGCCTCCAGCCCTCAGGGACCAACCCTCAGGGACCCACCGCAAAAAGGCCCCAGGGGCCCCTATCCAGCCCCCCTCCTGTCACAGCCCTGATATGTGTGTGTGTGTGTGTGTGTGTGTAGATGGACCCAGTGCTCAGGCCGGTGGCCAGGTCCCCCATGCCAGTACCCCAATGGGAACCAGGCTGCAGGCATGACATGTCCAGCCGGCACTCGGCCTGCGGGCACCTGCACCCAGGCGGCCCCCTGGGCGGGCCCCCAAGGGCAGAGCGGGAGATGGGCTCAAAGACGCTGTGCCGTGGGGCTGCCCTGGCCTGGGAGACGGCACAGCCAGGAAGTGAGACACCACGGCCACTTCAGAGCCAACTAGGTCGCATTCATGTCCTACATGCCTACCTGGCCCTCGGGACTGTAGTTTCTTGAGTGCCCTCATCCTTCAGACCCGGCCTGTCCCCACCGTCCCCATGTGGGGGCAGACCCAGCCCGGGCCTCCCGAGCAGGTACAGGGACTTTCTGCCTCTCTGGAGGCAGCCTGGGTGGGGGGCGGCGGTCACGGGCATCTACCCAAGCGCAGGCCTGGCATGGAGCGAGCCCCCACCCCGCAGGCACCTTCAGGTAGGAGCCGAAGTAGCGGGTGATGTAGGGACTGTCACACTGGCTGAGCACAGTGATTTCCTGCTGGATGTCCTCGATCTCATCCTCGGCCTCCTCCAGGTCGATGATCTTGATGGCCACCACCTCCTTGGTGCGGTTGTCGATGCCCTTGTATACCTCCCCAAAGGAGCCCTTGCCGATACGGTCGAGCTTGGTGAAGAGCTCCTCGGGGTCCACGCGTGAGTGCTGTAGAGACACGGAGCAGGCAGACTGAGGGCGACCCTGCTGGAGGAGGTGGCAATCCCCAAAACGAGGAGCTAGGGAGCCCACCCACATTGTTTTTTAAGTTTACGCTTTTTAAACAATCTCTACACCCACTGTGGCACTTGAACTCACAACCCCAAGACCAAGAGTCGCGGTCTTCTGACTGAGCCGGCCAGGCACCGCTCTCCTTGCTGCTTTTACCTCTTTGTTCAGGAAACCTAAACGAACCCTCCCCACAAAGGAGCACAGAGGCCCCCGCGGCAGCCAAGGGACCAGGCTGTGGAGCAGGTGGAGAGACCGTCAAGGTCATGCCCTACCTGCCCACACCCCACACGTGGACACGTGGGGAGGACCAAGTGAGGCACAAGGACAAGTTTAAAGGGGATACGTGGGTAGGAAATGGGGATTTGGGGGCAGCGAGGCTATCCCATAGGATAGCGGGGACAGTGGGGACAGCACCGACGCAGTCTCGCGGACCAGGGGCCTAGTTCGCAAGAACGTACCCATGCTGCCCCTTCGTTTGTAACAAACACACCCCAGCTAGACTCGGGGGCGGGGGAGGGAGGTACCGGCGCGCTAGGTTCCCCGGGCCCCCCCGAAGTCCTCCTGAGCAAGAGTCTATGGCGTCAGCCGGTTCTCCCTGCACACCTGGGAGCCACACCCCCC
Source organism: Herpailurus yagouaroundi (assembly GCF_014898765.1). Classification (NCBI taxonomy): domain Eukaryota; kingdom Metazoa; phylum Chordata; class Mammalia; order Carnivora; family Felidae; genus Herpailurus; species Herpailurus yagouaroundi. The sequence goes on along the minus strand of NW_024412433.1, from coordinate 328,443 downwards.
GGAAATGGCTTCCCTTCTGGTCCCCAAATCAGTCCTCAAGACAGCTCCACCCTCACACCAGCGGGGAGTTGAAAACTGATGCTGTCTTGGATGCTTAATCCTGGATATTCAAGTACCACGCAAAACCAGCGCACTGTCCTGTCCTCGGACTTCAATTCAAAGCCTGAAAAAGAGCGCCCAGAGGTCTGAGCACCAGGGCGCGGCCGGCAGAGGGGCGCCCGCCCGCCCGCGGGCGGACACTCACACGCCTGACACTGCCCTTCCACACGTCAGGGGCTGAGATGACGCTCAGCCTTCGGGGGGCTGCCCGAAGGAGGCAACACCCCTGCGCACGTGGCCCCCCGGGCTCCCGAGAACAGCACTCTCTTGGGAACGCCAAGCCACTGTGTCCTCAGAGAGCCAGCAGCAGTCCACACAGCCCCAGAGCGACGCAGGGGGCCAGGAGGGTGGGAGCCTAACGTCTTGTCCAGGCAGAGGCAGAAAGGGTTTTCCAAGGCCCCGAGACTCGGATCCACCAGGAGGCGCCTCCCGGCACAGAGGCCGCTGCCACGGCCCCAGCACCACCGGCAACAGAGCATCTTGGTGCCGGGTACACGAGGGAGAAAAGTACGGCTTCCCCTGCCTCATCGGCCCGAGGGACGGCCCATCCTGCGGTGGGTGGGCGCCCCCGGTCCCGAGCAGAACCCTCCACGCATGGACTCGGCACACACACGGGGCCCACCTTGGGCTCACCCCCAGCAAAGCTCCACGTCGGGCCTGACCGGCTCCAGACGGAGACTACGCGTCAACAGAAACTGCTAATTAGCCGCCTTCCCGAGGTGTGCGACCGGGAGGGAGGGGGCAGCACGCAGGCCCACAGGTGAGCAGCCCTGATTCCGAGCACCCGGAGAGCCAGGACAGCGGGGGCCGTCGGGTGCCAGGAGCCCCGCAGGACAGCAGATGGAGCGGGGCCTGGCCGGGACCAAGGCGCAGAGCAGCACTTCAGCACAGTCCCCACAGACGGGGCGGGCTGGGCCGGGCACCACCCACACGCTGGCCCAGCTGGTTCAGGAACGTGGCCCTCCTCGCTTCCTCACCAGAACCGGCAGCCCAGTCCCCAAGCCAGTGCGCGTAGAGGACAAGGCGCAGCGGGTGCACGCGGTCAAGTTACCACCGAGTCCCCAAGCCAAGGCTGAAGGCTTCAGCAGGACACAGAGCTGAGCGCCACTCGGGTCCCTCGGGCCCAACCGCCGGGCATCTCCATTCCCGCCGCGCGTGTCAAGAAAACCAGGACAGGTTAGGCATGCGGCCGCGAGTTGCAGCCAGTCGGCTGTGTTCGGGAAGGGGGTGGCGCGGATCACGTGGCCAGAACCCACCCCCACCCGAAAGAAAGGCCCGGCAGGGCACCTGCGCCATCACGCCAACCCCCGGCCCCACACGCGACCCCACACGCGACCGGCCGGCGGCCGGACAAGAACACCTTCCCGCCGGAGGGCCTTCTCCGCGAACAGGTGGGGGACCTCGCTGTTCCCTGGCTGCCGCGGTGGGTCATGGTCTGGGACACGGCCCCTCCCGGACCTGCTCCTTCCGCATCTGCCCAAACAGCACCTTCCCAGAGGCTCTTGCCATCGACTCAGCCGTCACCGCCTATTCGGTGCCGGGGGCGGCGGTCCACCAGACCGCCAGCCTGTCCCCTGCCCCAGAAGGGCTGGCACAGCCCTGCAGGACACCCCACGACGGCTGTCCAGTAACTCCAGCCCAGCTGGTGCCCTGACCTCGTGTCCTCTGTCGCCGAAGAGAGTCCCTCTCCTAAGGTGCCCTGAGAGAAGAGCTGGAGGAGGTGGGACGGACAGCAGGCAGCACCAATCAGCGGGTCCCCTTCCCACCCTCAGGCAATTGCTGGCAACACGTCCTCCTGCTCTGCTCCCCTCAGCCCTGCTGAGAACACCGCGGCCCTCTCCACGCAGGGCCAGCAACCCAACAAGGGAAACCCCCAGACGGGGCACTCAGACCCCCACTGCCCGGGAGAACACGGCGGACCCTAAGCCAGAGTTCCTGGCTTGGCAAGGAAGGCGGGGAGCCGCAAGCCCCGACTCTCATACTCCTTGAGTCCCCCCCGACTGCAGGCCCGTCAACTCGGCAGACAGTGTGACACGTGCACACGCCTGGCTGCGAGCCTGACACTACAAGAATGTCACAGGGCCCACCTGTTCCCAGCCCCGCCGGGAGAAGGAAAGGCAAGTAGCTCCTGGGTCTGGGGGCCTCGGGCTGCTTTTCCAGGCGATGCTGGAACAGCTCAAAAGCTCGACTGGCTCTGGGGGTTGACGCCCTTGTCCTCCAACCCTGAGGCTGCCAGGTCTGTGGCCGCTGCCTGGCAGCGTGTCTGCTGTTAACGTCACCTCACGAAATGAGGGGAGCGAAGCCATCCCCACCCACCACACGACAGGTGGCAGCACAGGAACAAGCGGGGGGGGGGGGGGGGGATGGGGGGGGGGGGGGGGCAGGCTGTGGGGGAGCACAGCCTACTGCCCCAAGCAGGGACTGCCCCACGGAGCCACAGTGACAACTGTCTCAAGAGAAAATGATACACTGACAGGCTCCCTGCCACTGGCCTCTGAAAGGACAAAGGGGGCTTCGTTCCTGAGGGGTCCCTTCTGCCCGTCTGATCTGGACGCCGAGGGCCGACACGAAGCACCGACCGCACACGGGGACGGGGGCAGCTCAGGGCTCCGATTTCCGGGAGCCACGGAAACTACTCCCACAGCTTTTTTTCCTTCCTGTATTCTAAGAGGGAAAAGAAGAATGGTAAAGGGTATTTCTGATTCATTGGGAGAAACAATGAAGCCGTGACGACAGACACATCCTGCCATCGGACTGCAGGACGGTTGGGAGCGTCACCCCAGGTAGACTTGGATTCGAAGCCTCGATCTGCCACTTTCTAGCCGACTAACATCTCTAAGCACCGAGTTTTTAAACCCAGGGTGACGACGGCACCTGTGTGGTGAGGCTGAGGGGAACCACGAGAGCTACACACGCAAAAGGCTTAGCGCAGAGAGACTGGCGGCAAGTGCTCTATAAACGTTTACTGAACGAGTAAATGTCACCCAGACAAAGTGTTTTGTTTTTTTCCCAAATCAATTCTCTCTTTCTAACCCGCACCTTTCTAACCGCCTCTCAAGTTTGACAATGAATGTCAAAGCCCTTCACACATGGGTTTGGGGCTTCCTGTGCACTTGGAGCTGCAGCCGTGGAACTTACAAGGTGAGCTTCGATACAGTCACTTCACGATCACCGGCTTGGTTCTCCGGTGCTTTCTCTGCAGCTTCTGCCACTCACCAGCAGCAGGATGGGGGGCGGGGCGGGGTAAGGCAAGGGAGGCTCTTTCTGGGTGCAAAATGTACCCTGCGGCTCTTGAAAATAAGCTCGAGGCCGAGTTTTCTCTGTGTACCAGTAATGTGACTTACCAGACAGAAATGTCAAAGCCTAGAGAGGAATCTGCTAGCCCCATTCGGCATCAACCAGCGAGGCTCGGTTCCCATCTGTGGCCACAGCTGGTGCAGGACGCGCCGCTCGATGGGAGCCCCACAGGCTTCCCCGTCCACACCTTCCCGGGGGCAGATGCCAGCGGAGGGGGGCTAACGGGCCATCCCATCACCCTGCAGCAGCCAGCCCACTGAGGACACGACCACACCGCCAGCACCTAGGAAAAGTCTCCTTCGTGCTGCCTCCATCGCCCTTGTTTTGAGCCAACAAAACGGGGAGGGGAACCAACCACAAGCCCCCACGCTGGCTGCCGCCACCACGTCCCAGCACCAGCAGCCGGCTCCCCTGGAGCTGGGCAGACTCCGGCCAGATGTGGGGGGTCCCCCAGAGCCCGCCGGTGACGCCGCAAAGTGGTTCGGGTGGGGAAGCACAAGAACCTTGCAGGCAGGCACTTCCGGCCCAGGTGACGCACTCCTAGAGCAGCCTTCCCAAGAAACCCCGACAGAAACACACTGGGGCCCTCAGCTCTCCCGACACACCAAGTCACCCGAGGCGGCTTCATCGCGCCCCCAGGGAGGGGACCCCCAGCCTCTGCCACAGCCCGGCATGCCCCCGGCCCGGCCCCGGGACCCCGCAAACGCAGCCACCCAGGTTCCCAGACAAACCCACCGGCGCCGCCCGGCCCCGCTCTGCTCCCAAGGTCAGCCTCCGCACACCCTCCACTCCTGCGCGGGGCGGGGGGGGGGGGGGGGGGCTTCTATTCTGAGAAGTCTGCGCGCATCTGCCCCCCAAAACCCGCACCAGCCGCCCCGAGGCAGCAGCCCCTCTGCACTGCCCCCTCCTCGGGGTCCCCGGAGGAGCGGGGTCCTCAGCGGGCGGCTCTCCTGAAAGCCCAGGCGCTGTTCAGGTGACACGCTCGTGGGTGAAATAAACGTCTTCCCGGGACGCGGCGGTCGGCGCTCCCACGTGCGGGGGCGGGGCAGGCACGCTGCCGCACACCCCCCATCCTGGAACCAGCCTTACCTGGTTGGCGAAGCCCCTGAGGTGAGCCATGTCTGCGATGCCCTCAGACCATCGGCTGCAACCCCACGAGGCCCCTAGATCCCGCCTCGAGGCTCCGGAAGCCGGCTCCCTCGCTTCAGTCAACTGGAAGGACAGCAGGCGCGCTCGATGCTGGTGCTGCTCGGGGTACACGGGGCTCCCCGGGGCCAGGCGCCCCCACCCGTCTCGTTCCTTGATGGCCTCACCAAGCGGGGCCCCCTTCTTAGCCTCTCCCGCCCGCGCTCTGGCCTTCGACCCTCCACCGCTACTCCCCCCCGCCGCCCAGGGCCGGGTCCCCGAGCCCCTTCACGCCCCTCACACACCACCCCCCACCCAGCGCTGAGCCCCGCCCCCAGCGCCCTACCCCACCCCGAACCCCACCTCCAGCGTCCTCTCCCCCCTCCCCGCGCCCTGCCCCCACCGCCAAGCCCCGCCCCCAGTTCCCTCAGCTCCCTCCACTCGCCCCACGGTCCGTAACGGCCCGACACCCCCCACCGCCCGGCCCCCTCCCCAACCGCCGCAGGCGCGGGCCCACCCGGCAGCGCGCCCACCTCCGGGGGGCTCCATCCCGGCCTCCCCCGGCCCGCTCCTCAGTGCCCACGAAGGCTCCCACCCGCAGCCTCCTCTCGCCCGGGGAACGCCCGGACCTCCAGCCCGCGAAGAAGCGGCAGTGGCGGCGGCGACCGGAGAAAGCCCAGCGGCGGCGACGGCGAGGGCGGTGCGCGGTGTCGTGGCCCGGCGCGGGGCTCTCTGGGACACCGAGTCCCGCCGCTCGCTCCGCGCTCGGGTGCCCGCCGGCTCTGGACTACAAGTCCCGGCAAGCCACGGGGCAGGGCGGTGTCGCGGGGCTCGCCGGGACTCGGAGTCGGGCTTCCTGAGCGGCTCTACACTACGTCTCCCAGCAGGCCGCGGGCCGGGCCGGGGCGGGGCCGGGGCCGCAGCCGGGGCCAGGAGGGGGTTGCGGCCGGGGGTTGGGGGGGGGCCCTTGGGCATGCGTCCTCCCACCCGTGGACTCGCTCCCCTTCCCGCCCACCCGGTCCCCGTCTGCCTCCTCCATTACCCCCGCCACCCCCTCTCCGTCCTCCCTCCCAGTCCCGTCCATCCCCCTCCGGCCTTCCTCTCCCCTCCCCTCCTCTCTTCCCCTCTCTATCCTCCCTCCTGGTGGTCCCTCCTACCCACCTCCCCGCTCTCTGCTCTCCCTCCTCCCTCCTCCCCTCCGCCTTGGAGGGCTTTCGCCGATGCCCTGTTTTGGAGACCCTGCCCAGTGCAGCAACTCAAGTAACCGTGGAGGGTGGGATGGAGAAACAAAATGTGACGTAGCAAAGCCGTGGAATACTAGTCAGCCTGAAAAAGGACATTCTGACAGCTGCGACAACATGGATGAACCTGGAGGGCATTATGCCACGTAACAGAAGCCAGATACAGAAGACCAATTATTTCATGGGTCCACATACGTGGAGTCCCTAGAGGGGGAAGATTTACGCAGAGTAGACGGTGGGTGCCAGGGTCCGGGGGAGGGGAAATGGGGGGAGTTACTGTTTAATCGACACAGAGTCTGTCTCACAAAATAAAGAGTTCTGGAGATTGAGTGCACAACAATGCTAATGTACTTACAACTTTTAAGATGGTAAATTTTATGTGTGTTATGTCACAATTTAAAGTAAATAAAATACAATAAAATAGAAAAGGAATTACGTTCTGACACGTGTTACAACATGAACTTTTAAAAGCATTATGCAGGGGCTCCTGGGTGGCTGGTCAGTTAAGCATCCCAATCTTGATGAGGTCAAGTCCAAGTTCTGTGTTGGGTGGTGTGTTCAAGTCCCAAGTCCACACCCAGCATGGAGCCTATTTAAAATAGAACAAACAACAACAAACACATTACGCAGGGGACATACGCCGGTCACAAGAGGCAAATACTGCATGATTGCACTTACCTAAGGCATGGAGAATAGGCCAATTCAAAAGACAAAGTCAAATACAGGTTTCCAGGGGCTGAGGAGGGGAACAGGGAATCATTACTTAATAGGGACAGAGTTTCTGTTTGGGGTGATTTTTAAAAAGTCCTGGAAATAGTGGTGATGATTACACAACATCGTGAATTTGTTAATCCCACTGAATTGTACACTGTATAGTCTATGTTATGTGTATTTAATTTTTTAAAGTTTATTTTTGAGAGAGAGAGAGATAGCGCAAGTGGGGGAGGAGCAGAGACAGAGGGAGACAGAGAATCTCAAGCAGGCTACACCCTGTCAGTACGGAGCCCTATGCAGGGCTTGAACTCAGGAAACTGAGATCGTGACCTGAGTTGAAACCAAGAGTCATACGCTTAACTGACTGAGCCATCCAGGCGCCCCTACGTTACGTGCATTTTAACGCAAAGAAAGAAAAGCAGTGATAAAGTGAATGTCAACAAATGTTTTAAATTTTGCTTTCAGAAAGATACTGTTGAGAGAAGGAAAAGACATGCTACAAGGCTGGGGGGAAAAAACTGCAAAGCACATATCCAAATACATACATACATACATACATACGTACGGATGTATGTACATGAAATATGTATTTATACTATACACATACTATACAACGTATATACACAGAGCTCTCCAAACTCAACAGTTAGAAAACAACCCAATTAAAAAAAAATTGAGAACAGACTTGAATAGACACTTCATTAAAGGGGGTGGTGAGGAGCACCTGGGTGGCTCAGTCGGTTGGGCGTCCAACCCTTGACTTCGGCTCCGGTCATGATCTCATGGTTTGTGGGTTGGAACCCTGAGTTGGGCTCTACACTGACAGCGCAGACCCTACTTAGGGTTCTCTGTCTCTCTCTCTGTCTCTCTCTCTCTCTGCCCCTCCCCTGCTCATTCTATCTCATAAATAAATACATAATTAATTAAGATGGGTGAATGGCAGTAGCACGTGAACAGATGCTTTACGTCATTAACTATCAGGGAAATGCAAACAAAACCATAGCGAGGTACTGTCTACATGCCTGTTAGAATGGCTAAAATCAAAGGTACTGATAATAGGGAGTTTCCAGTTCTGGCACTGAAAGTCCCACATCCCTGAAAACCCCTCTGCCTGAGGCAGAGCTGAACAGTTGGTCATTCAGGAGGAGGATGAAAACCCGGAACTCTCATACATCCTACGCGGTGCGAATGCAAAATGGCACCACCACTCTGGACAACATCTGGATGGTTGCTTCTCTCTCTCTAGGCCTCTCCCAGCCTCCGTGGCCTTGAATGATCCCACTGGCCCAGTGCCCCGGGGCTCTGGGTCAGAGTTCTGCGGGGGGGCCCCCTGTTCTGGGGCCCCAGGGGTGGGACAAGGCGGGCCAGAAGCTTCTGCTCTAACGTGCATGCTCTCCTGGCCAATGTCAGGGTCAAATGGACTCATCTTGGGAGGGCTGCAGAAGCTCACGCCGTCCAAAGGGGCAGGGGCAGTGTTGGGCGGGGGAGGCACCAGAACCGCCCCCTGGGTGGGAGGGGACTGAGCGGTCTGGGGGCTTCACCTTGCCCCTGGTAGTAGGTCCCAGAGGGGAATCCCCAGGCTTCTCAGACCCTAAACCAGGCAAGGATGAGAGGGTGCAGAGCTCACGGCCGGCGGGGGGGGGGGCGGGGGGGGGCGTGGGGACGGCCTCACCGCCCCTCCTTGGGACCCAGGCTGTCGTGGGAGGAGGGTGTGGATGGCTGAGCCGGCCCCTATGGGCTCCCGTGTCATCCAGAGGCGCCCATCAGCCTGGATCCCGGAGTCCAGGGGTTCAAGAGAATGGAGAAGGGGAGGGTGTTCCCCGGGCCGAGGACAATGCCTCCCACTGGTGACTGTGGACGGGAGGCAGCACTCAGGCAGCGGGTGTCACGGGGCCACAGGGGTGTCCTGGGATGTCCGGGCAACCGAGAGACTGCAGGGAGAGTACCCCGCACGGGCAGATGGCATGGCCGCCGGGCTTGGGTGTAGGATGGAACCGGCGTGGGGAGCACCCAGTTCCACACAGGCCCTGGGCTCCCTGGGCTCTGCACCTCCGCCTCCCATCCCGCTCTCCGCCCACCAGGCTCTGTGCCTTCAAGTGCGACCCCCAGGAAGCCTCACTTTCCAGCCGCGAACTGGCACCCACTGCCACCACCAGGAAAGCCACTGAGAAGGGCAGGAGTGTCCTGTCCACGCCCGTCTGTGGACGAGGCCGACGGCTCCTGGAGGGTGGTGGAGGATTCCAGCCGTGGGACGGAAGAGATGCCACGGACACATGCTCAGGGATGGCGTTAAGTGAAAAACCAGTTTAAAAATTTTTTTTTAAATTTTTTTTTCAACGTTTATTTATTTTTGGGACAGAGAGAGACAGAGCATGAACAGGGGAGGGGCAGAGAGAGGGAGACATAGAATCGGAAACAGGCTCCAGGCTCTGAGCCATCAGCCCAGAGCCTGACGCGGGGCTCGAACTCACGGACCGCGAGATCGTGACCTGGCTGAAGTCGGACGCTTAACCGACTGCGCCACCCAGGCGCCCCAAAAATTTTTTTTAATGTTTACTTATTTTTGAGAGAGAGACAGAGCGGGAGCCGGGGAGGGGCAGAGAGAGAGGGAGACACAGAACCCGAAGCAGCTCCAGGCTCCGAGCCATCAGCACAGAACCGGCCGCGGGGCTCGAACCCACGGACCGCAAGAAGTCCGACGCTTAGCCGACTGAGCTACCCCGGCGCTGCGAAAAACCAGGTTTTAGAACTACACGCTAATTGTGTATACACATGGGGACTATTTTGAACTGACAGGATATGGGGACTGGACACAGCCATGTGGATCTTAAGTCTTATTTTATTTGCTATCCTAACTTTCCAGGTCCAGTAGACGTCAGTGACCAGATTTTACTCCTGTATTCAGAAAAAACAGCCTTATCTGTGTCTGCTGGCTGACTTTGAAATCTCAGAACAATGAGGATTGTTTCAAAACAACACATTCAAGGCCTCAGGATCTCAGGAAGGAGGTTAAGGTAGAAGAAAACTCACTCCCCTCAGGGCAAAAACAAACAAACAAACAAAACACCAAGTCTGGACTGGAGGTGACCTCCTGGGCCTGCCCAGACCTGCTCCCCGGCCCACTAGGTGGCAGGGTGGGAGCCCCGGCTGGCCCTGGGGAGGTGACGGCCCCCAACTGCAGCCTCGAGGATCCTCAGGCTCTCCTGGGTCGAGGTCTCCTCCACCCTCACAGACAGCAAATCTTCACCTTCTAAGACTGACTTGAAGTTCCGGAAACATCTAAACCCAGTTTGGTGAAGACTGGTGCATTCAGGTGCCTCCGCATTAGCCAGCAGCCTCTGCCTCCCGCCCAGCTTCCCAGTCACCAGCAGCCAGCACAGCCTCTCTAGACACACCCTGGGTCGTGTCAGGCTCCGGACCAGAAAAGTGCTGCTTTGCCCAGTGCCCACCTGGCAAGCTCAGACTCGGATGGGTTCAGATCCTGGCAGTGGGGCTCGGGGGCGGGCGGCGGGGGGAACAATGCTGTCCTGCATAATATTACCCAGGTGCGGAGCTTTAAAAAACACCCCCTCCTGCTGACCCGGCAACACCACCTCCAGGCATCAGCACTGAAGAAATCGAGAGGCGCGGGGCACCTGGGGGTCAGTCAGCTAAGCGTCTGGCTCTTGATCTCGGCTCAGGTCGTGATCTCACGGTTCGTGGGATGGAGCCCCGCATCGGGCTCTGCACAGGCAGCAAGGAGCCTGCTTGGGATTCTCCCTCCCTCTCTCGCTGCCCCCCTCGCGCACACGCGCACACATGCTCACACACGCTCTCTCTCTCTCTCTCTCAAAATAAATAATATTAAAAAAATAGGCACGATTTAGCTCAAAGGTGGGAAAGTGGAAACACCGCAAAAACCCAGTGATACTAACAGTTGAATAAGACTTCCATATATCCTTGGGACGCGGTGCTGTCATCCAACTGCTGTTGCTAAGACACCATCATGACAGGAAAGTGTTCCCAAGGCAAGTGGGAAAATAGAGAAACTCCTGTTGCAACCTAGCCCCCCTCCCCCTCCCCCCTTCCCTCTCTCTCTTCCTTCTTCCCTGTTGGATAGAAATAAAGGTATTGAACGTTTACAGTGCTCGCTTGCCTGTGAGCCAGATTATGAATCTTTCCTGCAAATTCTTTAATTTTTTCTGTACTTTTCAGAGTTTATCAATGACCATGTATTACTTATAGACTAGGTTTCCCCTGGCGGAGGGCAGCAGCTCGGCTCCCAAAGTGCCCCGCAAGCTCTCCCTGGGCTCCCTGAGCCTAAACAGAGGCGAGCTCACAACCAGAAGCGCCAGGCACGCGCCTTTCCCACGGCTGCTCTAACAAGATGCCCCAAACCGAATGGCTTAAGACAACGCAGGTATTTGATGGTTCTGGAAGAAAAAGTCTGACATGGGTCTCACTGGGCTACAGTCAAGGCGTTATCAGCGCTGTTTCCTTCTGGAGGCTCCAGGGCGAACCCGTTTCCTTGCTTTTTCCAGCTTCTAGAAGCCACACGCAGCCCAACTTGGCTCATGCTCCCTCCCCCATCTGCAAAGCCAGCCTCTCTCTGACCCTGCTTCTCCCAGACCCTGTTACGGATCTGCTCTCTAGGCCGACCCTCCTTGGTCCCAGTTACAAGGACTCTTGTGATGATACTGGGCTCATCTAGACAATGCAGGGGGATCTCCCCCCTCAAGATCTTCAGTCCAACCCCACCTGCGAAGTCACTTTTGCCACGTGAGGCAGCTCACGCGCAGGGATTAGGCAGAGCACATCTTTGGAACTGATCACTCGGCACGCCAAGCACGGACGGCGCACACAGTCTCACACACGCACACACTCAGACACATACGCAGACACGCAGACACACACACACTCGGACACAGACACACACAGACGCTCAGGCAGATACAGACAGGCAGGCAGGGGCAAACACACACCCACAACCACTCAGACCACATGCATGTGCAGAGACACACAGTAGGCAAAATTTCCCCAAAAGTGAAGAGAAATGTGGGTTTTCAGGTTAGAAGAGGAAATAAAGTCTTGACCTAACACATTGTAGTAAGTTTTAGAATTCTAAGGATAAAAACAAGTCTTAAAAACCGAGAGGGTTGGGGCGCCTGGGTGGCTCAGTCGGTTAGGCGTCCGACTTCGGCTCAGGTCATGATCTCACAGTTCGTGGGTTCAAGCCCCGTGTCGGGCTCTGTGTTGACAGCTCGGAGCCTAGAGCCTGTTTCAGGTTCTGTGTCTCCCTCTCTCTGCCCCTCCCCTGCTCACGCTCTGTGTCTCTCTGTCTCTCAATAATAAATAAATGTTAAAAAATTAAAAAAAAAAAAACAAGCTGAGAGGGTTGAATGGCATCACCCAGAGAGACATGTCGAGTCCTACCCTTGTCCCTGTGAATGGGACCTTGTTTGGACAGGGAGTCCTTGCAGAGGACGTCAAGTTCAGATGAGGTCATGCTGGAGTAGGGGCCTCCGGACGGGAAGATTTGGACGCAAACACACAGGGAGAGGGCAACACAGTGAGGACAGAGGCAAGGACAGACCCTCCCCAAGAGCCTCCGAGGGAGCCAGCTCTGCCCACACCTGGGGTTCTGGCCTCCTGGCCTCCAGACTGTGAAAGAGCCTGTCTACTGTTCTAGGCCAGGTTTGTGCTGCTTTGTTAGGAGCCCCGGGAGATTAATGAAGATTAATAAAGGAGAGGAGGAAGGGACGGAGCAGGGAGGAAGACTACGGGAGGGAGGACAATGGAAATGCACAGAGACTGTGGAGTGCTGTCTACTTGTGTCCTGTGCCTCTTTATCGTTGTTCTGGGCGACGCCGTCCGGTCCTTCTTTCCGACTCCTGGGTCCCTGTGTGTTTGAAGATGCCTGTGACTCCACTCAGAATACAAGTAGCAGAATTGCACAGAGGTCAACGAAACGTGTTGGGAAGTCAGCATAAGTGTTGACTGTACCGCTGGAAAGCAGGCAACCACAATCCCAGTTTAAAATGGCTCAACAGCAGGGCACCTGAGTGGCTCAGTCGGTTAAGCGTCTGACTTCGGCTCAGGTCATGATCTCACAGTTTGTGAGTTGGAGCCCCGCGAGGGGCTCCATGCTGTCGGTTCAAAGCCTGGAACCTGCTTCAGATTCTGTGTCTTCTTCTCTCTCCACCCCTTCCCCACTCACGCTCTGTCTCTGTCTCTCAAAAATGAATAAACGTTAAAAAAAAAAAAAAGGCTCATCAGTCACATCTCCTCCCCACGCCCTTCTAAAATGGCAGTGAAAGAACTGTACAATAGGGAAAACCCTCAAAAACAAAGAGAACTGCAGAGAAGGCAGAGAAGGCAACAGTAGATGAGAGATTTGACTGCTTTCCACCACACTGTAATGCAAAGAAAGATGGTAGGTGGTGTGTGACTCGGCACAAGTAGCTGTCAGCTTCGGGCAGTGACTCCCGGTAAGGAGCAGCCCTTGAATCACAGCCCCTGCGGCAGCCAAGTTGTCTCTCTCCTGCAGGCACCCTGTGCCCCCTGGCTCCTCCCTGCAGCCCCGCCCACACACATTGGCTCCTCCCCGAAGCTCCGCCCACACACACTCCTGTTCCTGCTGCGTTCCAGGAGTCAGGGGGAGGGGCAGCCTTCTCTGGGGCAGAGCCTGTGGCCGAGTCAGGAGGCAGAAGCGCGTCCTGGCTCTTCAAGCTTCTGCTCACTCATGGCCCTCGTCACCCTACTCACGTTTCACAGGCCGAGGCAAGTCTCGTGGCCCCGCCAGACATCTGGGGTCCAGGGCCTGTACCCACCCCGACGCACACAGGCAGGGACTGTGAAATCGATGGAGCTCACGCTGACCCCGAGGGTGTCTGAGTGTCACAGCCCAGTCCCTGCCAGGGAAGGCAGCAGGGCCTGACCCCCACGTCCCTCACCCACGTCCCGCAGCCAGGCTGGGTGGCCTTGCCCAAGCCTCCTGCCCCCAGGACAAAACCAGATCAGACTCTGTCCTCGGAAGAAACTGGGTCTGAAGCATTCCAGCTGTGGGAATGTCGAGGGCGGTGAGGCCCAGGGGAGGGGTGTCAAGGAGGGGCTGTCTCCCAGCCTGCAGACCCTGGTTCCCTTCACGAGCGCTGCTCCAGGATGCTGCCAGAAAGACAGGGAGTGCCCCCCTCACCCCAAGCAGGAGACCTGACGAACCTTCTCAGGAGAAGCCAGACTGCCCAGGAAAAGGACCTCGTTTTAGGGTTCCCAGGAGAGAAGCAGGCCAGCTACCAGACTTGGTTGGACACCCACAAGGAGCTGCTGGACCTCCTGTCCACGTGGAAGGACAGCCAAGGAGCACCTCCCTCACGAAAGGGGAGGACTAAATCATACAGAAGTGTGGGGGGAGAGGGGGCAAAATAAGAGGCCTCCCACCAAAAAGTCCCTTAAAGTTATAATCCTCAGAAAGAGAAGATACTGTGTCCATAACACCGAGAACAGGAAGCTTTGTTAAGGCAATGATCAAAGAATAAGAAAGAAGCATTGGAATAGAAATGCATGAAGATAAAATTAAGGAACTCTTCCAGAAGCCAGAACCAAAGACACAGAGATGGAGCAGAGAATATGGACGGGGGTGGGGGAGGGGACACTGGGAAGCTGGTGCCGGCCCCAGGCCATTGGCATCACCTGCACAGGGGTGAGACCCACGCACATGGGGGAAGAACGCAGAGGGGGGCCTCCAGGACAGGACAACGGACAGATGCACTTGGAACAATGACTGATAACGATGACAGGACCACAAAGTGTCCATCAACTGTTCGTACCAGGCACACAGAAGCAGTAGGAGGGGAGGCAGTCCTTAACTCCAGGCAGGGAAGCCTGTGAATCAGAATGGCTGCTTACAAGCCATGTCCAAGGTGAACCTGTGATGTGACCATACTGGGGAAATGGAAGGCAGGGGCGAGGGGTGAGCCCGAGAAGGCCCTGTACCTCTTCTGGGGGAATCCCCGCCAAGCTCTGAGGTCAGAGAACACTATAGGATCGGTGTGGCCTGGGTTTCTTCACATGAATCCATCAGACTGATCCAGAATGTTGTTTTCCTGAGGATGTCACTGGGGAGTGGCAGGCTGGACCAGCGACGAGGGGCCCCAGAGCTCTGGGTTATCTTCCTTTGGGGCAAGATTGGAAACGACCGGAACTGGACAGTCACAGACCAAGAGTGTGCACTGCAGGGCCACCACCGGGACGCCAGGGCTGTGAGCATGGCTCTGCCCTTTGGCACAGACACAAACCTCACCCAGTCCCAGAGAGTGAAAACGGGAAGGTAGAGCAGCCAGGAAGTAGGTGTGGGGCTGGGGGGCTGATTCCTCACCTTCCAAGGCAGCAAGTGAGTGGGCACATCTCTGACAGAGAACCCAGAGCTGCCCAGAGGCGTGCCTTGTAGTGAGGGTTGGAGATGGTGTGTCTGGGGAGGAGGCCCCGGGGACAGCTGCTTTTCACCGAAAATCTCATAAAGCTACTGAGTTCTTTAAATCATGGACGTGCATGATTTTCGTTGAAGTGCACAATAAATGCAAAAAGAATGCATGAAAGTCGAATTCACCGTGCCAGATGTGAACACATACATGAAGTAGCTAGGAGCGTGAGGAATTGAGGCAGGGCCCGTCCACGGTGAGTCCAGACTTGGACTCAGGTTCAGCTTTGAGTTTCAAAGTCCTGGAAAACACCAGCCTCTTCGGCAGGAAGTGTTGGACAAACCTCCAGCCCAGGTTGGAGAAGACCAAGAAAAAGAACATCTTTCTTACTAACATCCACAAAACTGGCGCTTTTTGTTAGAGAGAGAATCTCTCTCTTTTTAAAGTTTATTTCTTTATTTTGAGAGAGAAAAGCCACGAGTCAGGGAGAGGCAGAGAGAGAGGAAGAGAGAGAGAATCCCAAGCAGGCTACCGGCTGTCAGTGCTGAGCCCTGGTGGGGCTCGAATCCATGAACCATGAGATCATGACCTGAGCAGAAGTCAGACGCTCAACTGACTGAGCCACCCAGGGGCCCCACAAAACTGGATTTTAAACACCACCAGAAGGGCAGGAACAGAGCCTGGCAGCAGGTGTAAGACAGCGGGGTGGGCGGCCCTGCCCCAACGAAGGCCCCAGGGAAGGGCGGCAGCCTGGGGGAGCGGGCAGATATTTGCAACATTTATATAAAACAGACGAAAGATTAATACCCAGAATATACAAAGAATATGGACAAGCCAAGGAGAACAAATAAATACCTGAAGGAAAAGGGCTGATTCTGTGCCTGGGAAATTACAAGAGCCCGGATGGCTCACAGCTGGTGCAAAGTTGCTCAGTTCTGTCGGCAGCGGGCACATTAACTGGGCTCTTCACCTGGCTGCTTGACAATGCTCGCATTTAAAAAAATTTTTATGTTTATTCATTTTGGAGACAAGGGAGAGAGAGAGAGGGAGAGAGAGAGCGCACGAGCAGGGGAGGGGCAGAGAGGGGGAGACACAGGATCTGAAGCAGGCTCCAGGCTCTGAGCTGTCAGCACAGAGCCCGACACCAGGCTCGAACCCTCCAACCGTGAGATCATGACCTGAGCGGAAGTCAGATGCTTAACTGACTGAGCCAGCCAGGTGCCCCCAAATACTTTATAATTAAGCAGCGGAGGGGCTGGCAGAGGGGCAACGGGCCCTGCGGGCGGATGCAGCTGGTCCGGCTGAGCCCGCCGCCCTGAGGCCGCCTCCCAAGGCTGGAGCCCACCCTTCCATTTGTGCAGTGGGGGAGGGAGGGGGCACAGGGTCAGGCATGTAGAAACCCCCCCCCCCCCCCCCCCCCGTCTCTGCCCCTGGGTGTTTATCCAGCACTTACCCCAGTGTATACAAAACCCTTCTGTCCGGGCTTTGATCCTTCCGGAAGAAGAATGAGCTACTAGAGAAAAACAGGGAGGGGCCAGAGCGGGTCTCACAGCCTCCCCAGGCCTCAGCCCCAGGAAGCTTCCAGGTGCCGCCTCTGTCCCACAAGCCCTCCTATTACTGCAGCATCGCTATGGAAGAGCCGGAGTGGGCGCCCACCCGGGCAGCTTCTGCCCACGCAGCCTTCCTGAAGGGGTAGTGAGGGTCACCTGCCCTGGGGTACTACCTGGGGGCCCCGCCCACACCACGGCTCCGCCCCGCAGGGGCTACCTGGGGCCCCGCCCACATTACGGCTCCGCCCTGCACCGCGCTCCCCTGCTTTGTCCCTGGGGTGGGGTGGGGTGGGGAGACGGGCCCGGGGAACCAGCCCCTTCAGACCTCGCTCAGCACCCCCAAGGGCCCCTCCTGGGGTGTTCCCATCTGGCAGCAGGGCAGGGACCTCATCCCAGAGCCTGGGCCAAGCCACAAGTGTTTGCAGATTGATGTCCACGTGACCACCTTATCGGCTTCTGCCTCTGGGACTCTTTAAACGTCTCCAGGGTTCAAGGATGCTGTGCATTTCTGGTCGGGATCCTCTGGCTCCTTCTCTGCTCCAGTTTCCACCAGCCTGAGTGGCCCCGTGCAGAACCCCCTGCAGAGAGGCTGGTGCCTGGGGGGCCATTTCCCCTCGTCTGTCTTTTTTGAGGCTTCTGACCTCCTTCCAGTAGGTCAAGTACATCAGTTCGTTTCCTGTCAGAGAACCTTGAGGGTATCCCATCACCACCCACGAGGTGCACATCCTGGACCTCAAGAGAAAAGGGGCAAGAACGCCTTGGAGTAAACAGAACCCCTAACAACAGAGCTCCAGGGGATCCGCCGACAGGGATGGAGGGCCGGAGTCGCAGCACCCCCCACTCTCGGCTCAGTCCACACGGGTGCTCCGCACAGATCTCTGCCCCCGCGTCCAGGAGGAGCAAAGCACCTGATGAACACCTGAGCCAGAGGAGGAGGGGAGCCCTGAGGTACCCGGAAGGACGGTGCGCCGTGCCCCGTAGAACATACACAAAGTGATACTCAATAAGGATATCTACCGTCAGTGAGGCTTTGGACTTCCGAGAGGGCAGACTCGGGTATGTGAGCGGCAGGCTGTGTCACACCTCTCGGGGACTCCGCCTCGTGTCCTCCTGGTCCACTTTGTCCTGGGCTACCCCTGTAGGGACCTGCTTTGCACAGAGGTTGTGAGAGTGAGGAAGACTGTAATGGGAGTGGCGGGAGAGTCAGGATCCAGGAGTGGGCATCTCTGATGAAATGTTACGTGAGCAGAGCCGTGAAGATAGTAGAGAAGAAGGCACAGCAAGTGCAAAGGCCCTGAGGCACAAGTGTTTGATGATCTACAAGGAGATGGGTGGCTGGAGCTGAGAGCAAGGCAGAGGGAGGGGAGAGGAAGCCTCGGAGGTCGGGGAGGGTAAAAGCAGGTGCCGGAGTGCCGGGCACTAATGAAAATGGTTGGGTTTGAAAAGGCACTCCCCACGCACAGGGTAGCCTAGAGAGGTGTGGCTGAGAGGCAGGCATTCCGGAAGAGAGGGGCGCTGACCTGGGTCAGGGTGCTTACAGCAACGGAGGCAGAAGCAGCTCCCGTCGGGTGTCTTCTGAAAGGAGAATGAAGAGGCTTGGTGAAGCCCCACCCCACCCATGAGTCATGGGTCCCCGGACAGCGGGCACGTGTCCCCAGCCTGCACACAGGAGGAGTTCAGCAACGACTTAATGCAACATGCAGGCCCCCACCTTAGACGAGCAGCCCCATGATGTCCCAGAAGGCCTGGACGGGGTCCAGAAGATCAGAGTCCCACAGGAACCTCACGTGGCCTTCTCAGCCACAGCCAGTCCTGCCCACGAGGCCTCACGTGAGCCCCACGTATGCAGCCCTGTGCAGCCACTTCCATGCCCATCCACACGTCCGTGACCGTCCACATCCCTGCAGACTCCAGCTGCTCAGTCTCCTCCAGGGCTGGGCTCGGGGAGAGGCCCACACAGGCTCTGTAGGTGGCCGTGCTAGTGTAGACAGGGGTTTCTGGAGGCCTGGGCATTGGCTCTGCGGGACAGGACACTGGCCTGTGTGCCTTCCCCCTTGCATGGCTATAGGGGACCAGGCAGGGACCCTGGTCCATGTCTGTGCTAGTATGACCACTCACCTTTCAAACCTGGCATCACTGGGTTGTGGACCCCCTGCTCCCCAAATCGTGACCCCCACAAAGGCCTTGAGCAGGATCTTATGGAAAGCCAGGCTCCCTCTCCAGGTCATGAGCTCCACCCCTATCCTTGCTACCTGGTGGCACTGACAGGCCCCTGCACCCCATCCGGGGCCACGAATATAATCAGACCTGACACCGTGGCACCTTCCCTGTGTCCAGCCACAGCTGGTTCAGGGAGGGGCTTGTGACAAAAGCTGCTGGCCCCAGGGCATCCTGGAAAGACTGGGTTTTTTCCCCCTGGGAAAGCCTGCATGGCTGAGGTGAGTGCAGTCCCTCAGGGACAGCCTGCCTGAGGGTGAAGCCACGACGAAGGAGCACAGACAGACCCACAGGTGGAAGGAGAGCCTCCTTCAGGATCCAGCCGTGCCTGAAACCAGTGGACCCCTCCCTGGACATTTTAGTCGCACGAGCCAAAAGCCCCCCTATGCTCAGGCCAGTCTGGGGCCGCAGAAGGCTCCTTGCCAACCAGGCACCAAGGTCCACACTTGGTCAACACCAGGGCAGACAGAGGGGCAGAAGCAATACGTTCTCCAGAGGCAGAGAATCGGGGCCGAAGGTGACGGCGGAGTGTCGGAGCGCTCATGGGGAACTGCGACCAGGACTGGGTGGACAAGGCCAGCTCTCTCCAGGCCTCGAGGGACAAGAAGGCCTCAACTAATTCCAGCATGATCCAGCCTTTTTAAAAAAAGATTTTTTTTTTTAACATTTATTCATTTTTGAGAGACAGAGAGAGACAGAGCATGAGCAGGGAAGGGGCAGAGAGAGGGGGAGACACAGAATCCGAAGCAGGCTCCAGGCTCCGAGCCGTCAGCACAGAGCCCGACGCGGGGCTCGAACTCACGGACCGCGAGATCATGAC
>NW_024412433.1:243297-303984 GCF_014898765.1 Herpailurus yagouaroundi | reverse complement strand
CCCGCGCGCCCCCTCCCCGCGCGCCGTCCCCGCCGCCGGCCAGGCCCGGGCGCTGAGCCGGGCTCCCCGCAGGTGCCGCGCCCCTGGCCCGCGTCCCCGCCATGGAGGTGCTGCGGCGCTCCTCGGTCTTCGCCGCCGAGATCATGGACGCCTTTGACCGCTCGCCCACCGACAAGGAGCTGGTGGCCCAGGCCAAGGCGCTCGGCCGGGAGTTCGTGCATGCGCGACTGCTGCGCGCCGGCCTCGCCTGGAACGCGCCCGAACGCGCCGCTCCCGCCCCCGGAGGCCGCCTGGCGGAGGTGTGCGCGGTGCTGCTGCGCCTGGGTGAGTGCGGGCCGGGGCGGGCGGGTGCCCGGGAGAAGCCCCCCGCTGCTGGCCCGAGGGGTGCCCCGGGGGCGACCCCCGTTGCTACGCCAAGGGGTGTCCGGGAGAAGCCCCCCGCTGCTAGGCCGAAGTTTCCCTTGGGGGCTGACAGGGAGCGGGCCGGGAGGGGAGGAGGAGGAGGGCAGGAATAGCCTTGCTTCGCTAGGCGGGCCCACCCACACTCCCCTCTT
Source organism: Herpailurus yagouaroundi (assembly GCF_014898765.1). Classification (NCBI taxonomy): domain Eukaryota; kingdom Metazoa; phylum Chordata; class Mammalia; order Carnivora; family Felidae; genus Herpailurus; species Herpailurus yagouaroundi. Next base: position 303,430 of record NW_024412433.1, on the reverse strand, counting down.
TAGCCCTGGGCTCTCCGGCCCACCCGCTGCAGAGCTCCCCGGCATGCCAGCTCCGCCCAGATCTGAGACATTCTGTTCACAAAGACTAGAAATCTCTGGGAAACAACAGTGTTTTGGTGGCTAAACTTCCAGAGTGACCCTTGTACTGAGCTGGGCACAGAAATCCTTTGTGGGACCACGTGTCCCGATGTTTGTTTTGGAAAGTAGGTCTTTGGGGTTGCTGCCTGAAATCCCCGCTGCTCTTTCCCCTTGATGTGGAGGCCTGGTAGGGCTCCCTGCAAAAGAGGCTCAGAGGCTCAGAGCCACCAAGGGGGCCAGCCCGTGTGTATAGACACCTGGGGGCACTTATGGGGGGGGGGGCGGCGCGGTCACACGCAGCCCAGTAACTGTTTCCACCTTCTCCAGGGTCTACACCCCAGAGGGGGACCAGCCCGGCTGATTCAGTGTACTTCCCCCAGGGACTGAGCTCGCTTACTGGTTGCTGGCGGTGGGCACATGGGCAGGGGATGGAGGCCTGATGGTGCGGCTCTGCGCGCAGAGTGTGGGTCCAGGCTCGCGGGGAAGTGCTGTGTGAGAGGACGCTGCCTCTTCTCCGGCTGACACCGGTGTCTGCTTGTCCCTGTTTTGTGTGGACTCAGAGCAGAGCTGTGTAGACCTGGGGTGTGGGGAGACACACAGATTCCTTGGGGCGTCAGACAAGGCTGCCAGGAAGGGTGGTAGCCCTCCGGGGCCTCAGGGGAGGGGAGAGCCAGTGGGGTTTGGGGAACCAGGCAGGGGTCCAGAGGGCCTAGACTCCCATGAGGTCAGGCACCCACAGCCGTTTCTTCATCTGGCCTGTGGGGATGACACTGGTGGAGCATTCTAGAGGGCCCTGGAGAAGGTGGTTCCTTGGCCTCCCTGGGGGAGCCAGAAGGAAGTCTTGCCTCCGTCCTGGCCTGCCCTGCAGCCCCCCAACCTCCAGCCTCTGTCTCCTTGTCTGTGAGCAGGAGCTGGGCACTGCCTCTGCCCTGGGCCCAGAGTGCCTATTGTCTGAACTTGTCTGAAGAACTTTGCTTCGGCCTCTCCCAGTCTGACCAGGCTGGTTCCTCTGCCCTCAGTCCTGTGTGTCCCATCCTGAGAGCCCCGGCATTTCCGGCCTGGGCTTCGGTGCCCAGCACCAGCCATCTCAGGAGCAGGGCCTTCGAGGCCCTTCCCCGGCACCAGGCTATGTCCGGTGGCTGGGACTCAGCCCTGCCGGGTGAAATCCGGAGGGAGGAGATGGCCTGGCCCCCCAGGGTGCTCTCCTTCATGTCTGTTTGCTGCGTTCTGCTCTTGGTGCCGCTCCGCACTAGCCCCTTCACGGCCGGCGCTGCCTCCCTGCCCCCTCCCCCCCCCCCCCCCCCCCCCCCCCCCCCCGCACGCCCCTCAGCCCCTCCTCGGCACAGACGCCTAGCTCCCGGGGCAACGGCACACAGGAAGAAGAATGGGTCGCGTCCCCGTGGTCAGTGTCTTGGGGCCGGTCCCCAGCGGCCCTGAGGTCTGTGTGGGAACGGCCAGGCCGGCCCTGGGGATTTCCATGCCACCTCCTCCAGCTGCCCGCCAGCCTCGCCGGTTTGTGCTCTGCATTTAGATCTTAGTTCATTAGATGGAGTGCAGCTGGCCTCGGGAATGACGCAGACACCCCTGTCGCTCCGTGCTGTCCAGTCCCCGGCATCTCCCCGTTGGCCTTGGCTGCAGAAGTGCCTGGGCTGGGGGACACCGGTCGGAGGGCCGTGCGGGATTCCCAGCACGTCACTGCCAGGGGCGCTGCAGCGAGCGCAGGCCACGGGCAGGGCTGCTGAGAGGGCATTTTCTCTGCCCAACGTGGCCGCCCGTCCAGACACACCCGCTTGGCACCAGGAGCCCAGGTTTGAGCCTGGGCGGTGTCGGCGGCTTGGGGCAATGGCTCAGCTTCTCGGTTCACAGAGCAGGGCCTGAGCGAGGATGCCCCTCGGAGGCAGCAGCCAGGGGCCCACCTGCGTGGGGTCGTTGGCACAGCCCCTGCCCGGGTTGGGCTCTGGCTGCCTGCCCAGTCCGCCTGCCGCCCGGGCAGCTCACTGTGAGCCATGAGTCACCCATCAGGCACGGCCCTTGTTCCTCCTTGGGATTCCCACCACACCGGCCCAGCAGGCTTGGCCCTGGGCGGGAGTGGGGGGTGGCTGGCTTATCGGAGGGGCGGGACGCGGAGGTAGGTCTGGGGGTTCCCAGTGTACCTCCTTGGTCTCCTGTTCCCAGGGGCCATGGTGGGGCCAAGTCAGGGTGGGAATTTGACGGGCTGAATCCAGTCGGGGATCAGGCATGTTCGGTGCCAGCTGCGGGCCGTGAGGAATGGGCTGGTCCCAGGCCCGTGTGACGGTGGGACTAGGGTCGTGCAGGCACGGACCACCTCTGACCCCGCTGTGTGACTGCACAGGAGATGAGCTGGAGCTGATCCGGCCCAGTATCTACCGCAACGTGGCTCGTCAGCTGAACATCTCCCTGCAGTCTGAGACAGTGGTGACCGATGCCTTCCTGGCCGTGGCAGCACAAATCTTCTCCGCAGGTAGGCCTGGGTACCCCCTCCCCCAGGGCGCCCACAGGGCTGGGGTGGGCCGGGGGGCAGGGCCTTCAGCTCTGGGTCCTGCAGGAAGCGGCCCCCACAGCCCTGGAGCCACCTGGTGGTCACGTGTACTTTCTTGCTGCACAAAAGAGCCCAGAACCTTGACTCGAACGGTGACGTGCAGTGCCTCCCCCGGTTGTGAGGACGGTGGGCCTGCTGGGTAGCTGGTGCCAGGCCTCTACGAGGCTCTGACTGGGCATCGGCTGGGGTGGCAGTGACCTGAAGTCTTGTCTGGGCCGCGTGTCCCAGATTGCCAGTCGGTGCTGGCCGTTGACTTAGGGGGGGGCAGCGTGTCCTGCGTGTGGCCTGTGGGCTTCTCACGGCGTGGTACCGGGTCCCCAAGGGGAGTGTCTTCAGCATCCCGGGTGGGACTGTCAGGCTCTCGGGATGCAGCCTCTGCAGGTACGGTGTCACTCTGCCGGATTGTGTTGGTCAAAGGCGCCTTGCAGGGCGGCCCCATGTGGAGGGAAGATCCATGAGGACAGGAGCCCCGGAGCAGAGGCTCCCTGGGCAGTCTCTGGGGAAGAGCACCACACCTGTCTCAGCTGGCTGACCCGCACTCCCCTGGGCGTCTCCTGGTGCCCTAACTGTGCGCAGGTGACATGTGCTCCTGCCACCTCCTCTCTGTGCCCTCACTTCTGAGTTCAGCTCCTGCTGCTACCCCCCGACTCACTGGAGGCGATGGGGCTCGTCCCCCTAAACCTTCTCCTGTCCCCATGTCCTCTCCTTGGAACCCTGCTGGGCTCCCTGCCGTCCACGGACCTCATATCCCCACCTGTGACACCACGTCCTGTCCTGGCACCCACACTCTGTGAGTCCGTCCCTGTATCCTTGTATAACAGGTGCCAGGCTGTGCGTCTAGGTAACCAGAGCCCCAGCCCCAACCAGCACCTCCTGCCTCAGCACATCCCGTGGGTGTTTCCCCGGCACCGGGGCCAGGGGACCCCTGATGACGGGACAGCCTGCCCTGGCCCTCGCCGGGGGAAAGCTTGGGGGCCTCGGAGCCAGAGTGTTCCAGAGGCTGCATCCCAGCTGGAGTGGGGAGTGAGGTGAGCGGTCATGTGGCTAGTGGAGAGGGCCACCCTCCCTCTGGGGCTTTCTGGAAGGCATTCCATTGCAGGAGGAAGGGCCCCAGGCAGCAGGGAGGCCTCGCACCCTCCTCTGGGAGGCGGTCCTGGCTCTGTTGCTGACCAGCTATGTGACCTTGGCCTGGGTTTCCTCATCCATGGGATGGTTGGGACAGCAGCAGAGCAGGGCTTTAGGGTGGAGGCTGCAGGGGGAGGCACGGTCCCCACCACCCGCAGATGCAGCCCACACCCTGCAGGGAAAAAGACAGATAAAGCAGAGGGCTGCTTCATCCCATCAGAGATGAACCCCTAGCCCAGCTGACCCCACCCTCTGGGGTGACCACACGTTGACTTCCGGTATCCTCCCCCAAGGAGGCTCTACCAGCTCCTGGTGGGCATAGGCTTCCCTCAGTTGTGGCCAGTGCGGTGGGGATGCAGGACAGCCAGGGACGGCCAGGGACATGGGACGGCCAGGGACGCGGGACGGCCAGGGACACAGGACAGCTAGGAACGCAGGACAGCCAGGGACGCGGGCCGGCCAGGGACACAGGACAGCCAGGGACGCGGGCCGGCCAGGGACACAGGACAGCCAGGGACTTTGACGGCCAGGGACATGGAACAGCCAACCGTAGAATCTAGCTTCCTCCAGGGCCACCACCAGGTCAGCACTGACCTCCCAGATAGGAATCAGTAAGGCTAGGACATCATGAGGCAGGTGCCTGGGTGGGCTGGTGGGAGGGCCAATTTCCTTCAGAATGTTCTAACTGTCCTGACCTGGGGCGGGGCGGGGCGGGGCGGAGCGGGGGGGGGGGGGGGGGGGGGGGGGGGGTGGGAGCCGGCAGGGGGGGGGGGGGAGGGCACGTTGTGGAGAAGGAAGCAGGTGGGGCCCAGGAAGGAGGTGGGGCCCAGGGGACATCCTGGGCTGAGGATCCCCCTCCCCCTCCCTGGGCTCCTGTGTCCTGGGCCTGATGGCTGGCGCGTGGATGGCCGCCTGTGTCTGACTCCAGGCTGGCGGGCGGCTGGTTTATGAGCCGAGGTCTGGCTTTAAAAGGAAGGCTTATCTCTGAGAATGCGGCTCTGCTCTGCTGCTGGCTGTGGGTCTGAGCGGGAAGGCTGGGCTAGGCTCCTGGGTGGTGGCTGCTATGTGGGCAGGGGACAGGGGACAGAGGGACCACTCCACCTGCCCAGCCTTGCTCAGGGAGGTGTTCGGAACGACTGGGACCATGAGGACAGGGGAGGGGCAGGGAAGAACGGGCACAGAAGCCCGGAGGCTCGATCCGCTTGCAGAGGTCAGTTAGTCTTGTGGTTTTCACCGGAGACTGGGGCGGAATATACCCCCTCGTGTTCAAGCACGTTCGGCCCTGGCCCCCGCCGGCCCCGTCCCCTTCTGGGGGCAGCCTCCACACCTGACCTGCCCCTGTGGGCTCTGCGGCAGCTGCCCCTCATCGGCTGTGGCTCCGTGACCTGCAAGTGGTTTCTTAGCTTCTCTGAACCTCAGAGCCACCTGAAAAGAGCAGGGCTGCATGGAGGTGGGGTTGCAGGGCTGGCCTTCTGCTGCTGCCTGGCTCTCCGGCCACCCCCTCACCAGCTGTGGGTGCGCCTCCCACCACCCTGCTTGCCGCCCAAGGCTTCCCCTTGGTCCCTTGTCCGTCCTACGTCTCAGGTCCTTAGACCCTTTCGCCACTGGGTCGGCCCCAGCCGTGAGGTCCAGCCTTGAGGTGCTCGCCAGCACTGTCCGTCTTCCCGCGGCCCCTCCTTGCTCACACGGACCCTCCCGCTGCATCTCGCACCCCCTCCTCCCCTTGGCAGGCCCCCCTGGGGTGCAGGCCCAGTCAGGGCTGTGGCCCCGGATGGGGCAGCTTGAGGACTACAGGGCAGGACCTGTGGAGGCATCCCCTGGGTGGCCGTGCCTCTGTCCCTGCCCTTTGTCTGCTCAGCTCCCTTCAGGGGAAAAACTGGTTTTTCTCTCCCTGGTTAGAAATTGGCAGGGTTTTCAGTTTTTTCTTCTTAGGACGAGAGCAAAATATTTTACCACAAAGAGATCAGAAAATAGAAAAGATAACCAACTCTTAGAAAACTACTAAAAGACCACCCAACCTAAAAGAAGCGAAGAATCTGAGTAGACGCTTTTCCAAGGAAGATGTACAGATGGCCCATGAAAAGTGCTCTCATCAGCCAACCAGGGAAGAGCCACCACCGCGAGGCCCCAGCGCCCGCCCACCAGGATGGCTGGGATCAGAGGCAGGTGCACACGCCACGGTGGGGACGTGAACAGTCGAAGCCTCATTAGCTGCTGGTGGGGCCCCAGTGTGGCTCGGCTGCCGTGGAAGACGGTCGGCCTCTCTAGCGGTTTAACTCGAGTGGCGTTACCGCGGGGCACACTGGTCCTGCTCCTGGGCGTCCACCCGTGAAAAATGGAAGCACACGTCTACGCAGACGTTCAGAGCAGTGCTGTTCACGGGCAACCCAGACGTTCGTCATCTGATGGATGGATGAGCAGAACGTGGTCTCTTTGCGCAGGGGAACGTCATTCGGCCACAGAAAGGGAGACATGCTGACAGGTACCACGTGGATGAACCTTGGGGACGTTGTGCCCGGTGCAAGCAGCCAGACGCAGAACGGAGTGTCGTGTGTGAGCCCTTCCACAGGGAACACCTACAGGAGGGAGATCCGCCAAGGCAGAAGACGGGTCTGCGTGCAGGGGTGGGGAAGGGGCCTGACTGCCCGTGGTGAGGGCGTCCTTTGGGGGCATGAAAATGTGTTAGGGCGAGACAGAGGCGGTGAGTGCATTAAGTGCCACTGTAATTTAGGGTAACTTATTACCATCCCTGGCTTTTCTCTCCAGACCTGGAAATACAGCCATCACGTGGAGCTCGCCACAGTGAGCACCTGTCTCCACGTGGGGCACCACAGAACGTGGTGTTCACCTCCTGCATCCCGTGGCAGACACTCCGACCCTCGCGTGTCAGTCCCTTCACCTGCGTCCTGGCAGGGGGCGGTGCCTGGCAGGTGCCAAGGGCACCACGTGAGCGGGACGGGCATAGGGGGGAGTGCTGTCACCACGAGCTGGCGCCCTCACGGCCTGGCCTGTGGAGCTGGGGAGCACTGCCGGCAGCAGGGAAGAGGCGGGAAGAGCATGCGTGGGGCCTAGAAGGGGGTGGGGGCTCACGTGAGATTTCAGACTTGGATTTATTTTTAAGTCATCTCTACACCCAGCGCGGGGCTGGAACTCACACCCCTGAGCTCAAGAGTCACACGCTCCACAGGCTGGGAGCTGGCCACGGGGCCCCGTAACTTGGATTTCTTTTGAAAGAGACGCAAAGTAACAGTAATGGGAGGCTTTTACGCAGGGGAATGATGTGGTCCCATTTATGGGGTTTAAAATTTTTCTCTTTATTGAGATGAAACTTACAGAACAATGAACCGTTGTAAAGCGTACAATCGAGTGGCCGTTAGTGCATTCACAGTGCGTGCAACTAACACCTCTGTTTTCATCGCCCAGGACACTTGGAGCCCCTTGAGCACCCCCTCCCCGCCCCTCCCCCGGCCCCCAGCAACCACCGACCTGCGTCTGTCTCCATGGATTTACCTGTTCTGGACGTTGTGCGTAACAGATTCATACAGCGTATGCGGCCTCTTGAGTCTGTGGCTTCCCCTGAGCGCCGTGTTTCCGAGGCTCCCCGACGCCCCATCCCTTTTTGTGGCTGTTGTGTTCCCTGGCACGGACGGACCACAGTTTGCTCTTCCGCTCACAGTTGATGGCTCTTTTGTCGCTTCCACCTTTTGGCGATTATGAGCAGGGCTGCCGCGAACACGGGCGAACAAGGGTGGGTGGGAGCCGGTCTATGCACCGGCTGCTCCGCGAAGGTGCGTTGACCCGGCAGCACCACCATCCGCGGATGCCGCGTCCTCAGGCTAATTCCTGCCGTGATGGTGGCTGTCTTTCCCGTCAGGGTGACAAGGTGCAGACTCACCTGGATCCTCACTCACACTGGCATTTAGAGTTTTAATCTGACAGGGGCGCTGGGGTGGCTCAGTCGGTAGAATGTGCAGCTCTTGATCTTGGAGTCATGAGTTCAAGCTCTGTGTTGGGGCTAGAGTTTACTTTAAAAATGAATAAATAAAGGGGCGCCTGGGGGCTCAGTCGGTTAAGCATCCGACTCTTGATTTCGGCTCAGGTCACGGTCTCACGGTTCATGAGCTCGACCCCCGCATCAGGCTCTGTGCTGACGGTGCGGAGCCTGCTTGGGATTCTCTCTCTCTCTTCCTCTCTTTCTTCCCCTCCCCCACTCTCGCTTTCTTTCTCTTTCCAAAATAAACAAGTAAACTTAAAAAGACAAAAGAGGACAGTCAATAATGTACTCACATGTACTCGCGAGACCAGAGTAATTGTAGTTTTTTGCTGTTTGTGAAGAATCTTTACTTGTAGAGGGGCCCCTTGTGTTGGGAGGCTGGAGGGCTGTGACTCTCGTAGCCTGGCAGGGAGGCGGGCATGGTATCTGGGCCTTGGTTTCTGGGACCCCGGGGCCCTCCCGTTTGCTTACTGACTGGTCCAATCCATGCCATGGGTCAGAAGTTTGCTGGGTGCACAAGTCTGAAGCTGTCAGAGTTTCCAGCCTGGGGTATCTACCTGGTCCTTGGCTTTAGGGGCTATATCCTGTGACTCTGCACAGAGCACGCCCTCTCCTCAGCTTCCAGAGTCACTGTTCAGACCTGTTCAGTGTTATAATAAATCTGGACAGGAGACACACTAGATCCCAAGGGATGATGCTGTCTGGCCATTGTTTTATTTTTCCCCTGGGTCATATGACGCTTCCTCGGTTATATCCAGGTAACCATAATCCTCCCCTGCTACAATCTGTTTTAAAGATTCTTCGACATATTCTATGTTTTCTCATGGTATCTTTTATAATTGATATTTTAATGAGCATGAGGAAATTTTGGTACAAAGAGGAATGACTAATACTTATAATTACAATGACAACGGTAATACAGCCACAGAAAATAAAGTGCCCCCCACATGTTACAGCAGTGCTCTTCCAAGTGCTTTGTGTTCGTTAGTCGGAGAATTAAGGATGGTGGGTTCGGGGAGGAGGAAGATTAAGAGAGGTAAGAAAGAGGGGAGGCTGGGTGGCTCAGCTGGTTAGGCATTCGATTCCTGACACCCGCTCAGGTTGTGATCTCCCGGTCATGAGATCAAGACGCATGTCGGGCTCTGCACTGACAGCGTGGAGCCTGCTTGAGATTCTCAATCTCTCTCTCTTTCTCTCTCTGCCCCTCCCCCCCAAAATAAATAAAAACAATAAAGTTTTAATCTGACAGATTGCAATCTATATCTTGTTTTCATTGGCCTTTCTGTGGTTATTTGCGAGGTGGGCATTTTTCAGATGTTTCATGTATTTTTTTTTTTTTTGAACGTTTATTTATTTTTGGGACAGAGAGAGACAGAGCATGAACGGGGGAGGGGCAGAGAGAGAGGGAGACACAGAATCGGAAACAGGCTCCAGGCTCTGAGCCATCAGCCCAGAGCCCGACGCGGGGCTCGAACTCACGGACCGTGAGATCGTGACCTGGCTGAAGTCGGACGCTTAACCGACTGTGCCACCCAGGCGCCCCAAATGTTTCATGTATTTGTATCTTTTCTTCCGTGAAGCAGCTGTTTATTCTGCGTTCATACTTTTGAACGGTTTCTCTTTGTTCTGGCTGAGTTGTAAACTCTCTTTATACATTAAGGAAGCCCACACCCTAGAATTTCGGGCATTCTTTCTCAGACTCCGTTCATCGGCCTTTTCCTCCTGGGCGGCCCCATCTTGGTGCCACTGCTCAGGAGCTCTGTGGTCTGGGGAGGGTCACCCCCCTCGTGGGCCTCAGCTGCTTCGTGTAGGGAACGTCCCGGTGCCTTCACACGGCTGTTCGGGAGACCGGACGCGCCCGGGGCAGGTGTGGCTTGACGCCTCTTACTGGACACAGTGCGCAGCTCCAGGTCACTTGGCCACCCTCGCCCCTGGCCTCCGTTTCCTCCTCACTGAACTGCCTTGCTGTCTTATCGCCTCCTCTGGCAGACGGTGGGCCGTGCGAGGTTGTCCTGGGCGCTGGCACAGGTGTGCGGGCGGATAACGGGGGCTTCGAGAATCTCCACCTAAGAACTACCCGTGAGGGTGGCAGGACTGACCTGTGATGGAGGGTGGCTGGGGCTCGTGCCTGGCGGTCAGCTGGCAGGGCACCTGTCCAGGTGGGGTGGAGGCTGGCGCCCTGGGTGCCCACCCCAGTCATCAGTGGGAGGATGGCAGGGGGCGTGGCTCAGAGAGGCCCTTCCTGCGACCCCGAGGGCTGGACTGGAGCCAGGGTTTGGGTGGCCTTCTGCTGACCGGCGTCTGTCTCTCTCCCTGCAGGCATCACGTGGGGCAAGGTGGTGTCCCTGTACTCAGTGGCTGCGGGGCTGGCCGTAGACTGTGTGCGGCAGGCCCAGCCCGCCATGGTCCACGCTATCGTCGACTGCCTCGGGGAGTTTGTGCGCAAGACCCTGGCGCCCTGGCTGCGGAGGCGCGGCGGATGGGTGAGGGGCACCTGAGGTCCCGGGAAGGGGTTGCTGGGTGGGGCAGGGGTGAGGCCCAGCTCCCTCCAAGGCCGGAGCCTCCCCCCACCTCTAGGGCTAAAGTCCTGCTGTCCGGGAGTCCCCCGCAGGGCAGAAGCTGGTCTGCAGCCGTGACCCCTCTGTCCAGGAGAGGTGGGGCACATCGGCCCGGCCCGCAGGGATGCGTGCAGGCGTCCTACCCATCAGTCCCCGCGCCCCAGCCGCCCGCGCAGCCCTGGCCAGGCTCCCACAGGAGATCTCAGTCTTCTCTGTAAAAGGGATGGCGGGCAAGGGTGTGCGAGGCCGGCTGTGGATGACAGAGCTCAGCCCTCCGCCGAGGTCGGAGCCGAAGGCCGAGGTTCTGGGGCCGGAGGCTCATCTGAAGTTGGCGCTGCGGGAGGCAGGCGGAGGGACACTGCCTCCAGGGTGACTTGTGGCTGTGGGTGTCCCTCAGCAGGGACCCCGGGGCCTCTGTCCCTCCTGCTTCCTCTCCGTGGAGCCAGCAAGGCCGTGACCACCACGGTCCAAGTCTGGACTGTAGAGAAAATACTTCATTTCTTAGCAGGAATAGGAAGAAATAGTGGCCGTTCCCTGGGGTTCTGGAAAGCTGTGTCCACTCCTGTTCGAAGGGAGAGTCTGAAGCTGGGCTTGGCGTTTCCTGGCGCCCCAGGCTCCACAGGGCCAAGGCAGAAGGAGGCCAGGGGTTGCGGGGACGTGGCTGCAGGTAGTGGCCACGGGGCTGGCGGTGGAGTCCTCACGTGGGCACCGCAGGCTTCTCCCGTCGGCTGGCCGCTCCCTGCCTCCACCTACCTCCTCCCTTCGCTTCTCGTGGCCGGGTCGGCCCCACGCGGGTCTTCCGTCCGGAGTGGACCACGGGCCTTCCCTAACGGCCTCGCGCACCCCCTCGTGGGTGTCGGCGGACATCCGTGTGAGGTGCCCTGCCCTCTAACTGTGCCCTCTTCCCTCCCAGACCGATGTCCTCAAGTGTGTGGTCAGCACCGAGCCCGGCTTCCGCTCACACTGGCTGGTGGCCGCACTCTGCAGCTTCGGCCGCTTCCTGAAGGCCGCCTTCTTCGTGCTGTTGCCAGAGAGATGAGCCGCTGGCTCGGGCAGAGGCCGAAGCCAGGCTCTCCGACCCAGGAGACCCCCGGCCCTCGAAAGCGCCAACGTCCTCCCCAACCAGGCTGGGAACGCTCCGATCTTCAGAGCCCCGCCTCGGTGCCGGAGGCCCTGCCCTGAGCCCCTGGTCCACAGACCCTGGCCCTCTAGAAGGGGAAGCAGCGGGGGCCTCCCTGGCCTGGAGCTGGGTTTCAGTGCCTTCCCCTGGAACCCCTCCCTGTCCTCTTCCATCTGGAGCCATGAAGCCAGGGTCACCATCCAGGTCCCAAAGGAAGGGGGCTGGGAACGCCAGGCTGTCACTTGATGCCCGGGTCCCGTCCGTGAAGGGTGACCACGTCAGGACGTGAGCTGGGCCGTGGGCCCTGCACATTCAGTCGGAAGGAGACCCTGGCCTGGCCAAGGCTGGAGGAGCCGTGGGGTCTTACTGACCTTGTAAACAGGGCATAGAGCTCATGTGCTGGTTGCTTAATCCATTTCTGGAGGGAGTGCGTGTCCCCCTCCCATGGCAGGGAGGCTGTGTTGTGGGGACCAGGGGTGTGGGCTCCAAGCCGGCACGCCTGACCCGAGAGCACAGGAGCCTGTGAACAAGAAGGCTGGTGTGTGTGCGTTCAGTCCCAATAAAGTTTCATGGCAACGGAGGTGACCCATCTGCTTTCTTGGTGCCTCTGCCCTGCCCTGCCGCCCAGGGACGGGACAGGAGGCAGGTGAGAAAACACGAGTGCGGAAGCATCCCAGCACGCTCCCTGATTAGGGCGGCCTCTGCTGCCACGCACTGTGACAGGGAGCTCCACACGGACACATTCGTGCATGCACGGCGTCACGGGCACACACGCACACACACACTGGGAACAAATGCTCAGCGGTCCCGCCCTGCACGACTCCTCAGTCCAGCCCGGCCGTTCTCCTCCCCTTGCTTTGCCGGCCACGGCCTCCGTGCCCCTTCCCGGGCTCCCCCTGGGCCCAGAGGCCTGGCTGCTGGCTCCGGGCAGTCCGCACCCCCGGCTTTCTGGTGAACGGACATTCTCCCCATGGGGGCCCGACTCCTGCTCAGGCCACAGGCACACAGTGCTGGATTCTGCCACTCAGTCTCCCGTGGTCTGGGTTTCCCTTTCTGTGCAACGTATGGCTCAGCCAGAGGAAGGCTGAAGTCAGCTGGCCCGGCCCTCCCATCCAGCCTCCCAGGGAAGCGGCCACAGGGTGGGAGTCGGCTGGCTGTAAGGATGCTGCTTCCTCCAAGCCCTGCCTGCCCTCTCGCCCTGGTGCCCGTGACGGGGGCAGGCGATGCCGGTCAGGTCTTCATTGCCCACTGGGCCTGCCCCAGCTTCCTCCCTCACCCCCTGGACCCAATCCTGGGGCAGGCTGGCAGCACAGGACAGCAGCAGGGTCCGAAACCGCAGGGAGATCAGACGGGGGCTGTCTTCACACACCTCTGTTACAGGACGCGGTAGGAGAGAGGCTCTGTTTCCAACAGCAACAAATGGATAAGACTCCTCTGCGTGAACCCAACAGTGAGAGAGCCTGTGTGCGGAAGGCTCGTGTGCCTTCAAGACCCCACACGGACTTGAGCAGACGGAGGCACCATGTTCCGGAGAGGAAATCCATCCACAAAGAAGACAATTCTTCATAAGCAAATTTACAAATCTAATGCATCCTTGTAGACATATCAGAATGGCATTTTTTTTCTAGATTTAAACAAGCTGATTAAAAAATTTCTTTTAAGGTTTATTTTATTTTTGAGAGACAGAGCACGAGCAGGGGAGGGGCAAAGAGAGAGAGGGAGACACGGAATCCCAAGCAGGCTCCAGGCTCCGAGCCGTCAGCACAGAGCCCGACGTGGGGCTTGAACTCACAAACCGTGAGATGGTGACCTGAGCCAAAGTCAGATGCTTAAACCGACTGAGCCACCCAGGCGCCCCCGAACAAGCTAATTTTAATGGGAGGAAATTTTCTTAAAAAGCAAAAATAGGGGCGCCTGGGTAGCTCAGTTGGTTGAGCGTCCAACTTTAGCTCAGGTCATGATCTCACGGTTCGTGGATTCAAGCCCCACGTCGGGCTCTGTGCTGACGGCTCAGAGCCTGGAGCCTGCTTGGGATTCTGTGTCTCCCTCTCTCTCTCTGCCCCTCCCCTGCTCGTGCTCGGTCTCTCTCTCAAAAAGAAATAAAACGTTAAAAAATTTTAAAAATGAAAAAAAGTACAGCCAGAATGAATCTTTTTTTTAAAAAAAAAAATTTTTTTTTTAATGTTTATTTTTGAGACAGAGACAGAGCATGAACGGGGGAGGGGCAGAGAGAGAGGGAGACACAGAATCGGAAGCAGGCTCCAGGCTCTGAGCCATCAGCCCAGAGCCCGATGCGGGGCTCGAACTCACGGACCGCGAGATTGTGACCTGGCTGAAGTCGGACGCTTAACCGACTGCGCCACCCAGGCGCCCCCAGAATGAATCTTAAAAAGGAGAAAGGTGAGGGAGAAGCCCGCCTGTAGCTGAGCCCGGTGTGGCGTCTGTCACGGAACCGCGAGCACGAGGCCAAGTGCAGGCAGGCAGTCCGGGGGACCTGGGACAGCCAGAGCCAGACCCCAGTGCCTGCAGAACTGAGTCCGCGAGTAAGGTGGGGGAAGAGACGAGATGGGACCTGAGGTCACAATATACACGGGGACAAATTCCAAGTGGGTCAAAGACCTAAGTGTAAATCATGAAATACGTACTGGAAGAAATGGGTAATTTTCTCTGTAACTGGGGAACAGACAAAACCTTCCGAAGTAAGACGTAAAATTCAGGAACGATGAAAGACAAAATGCATAGTGGATAAAAAGGCATTTAACATTTTCAAAAAGACTTGTAACTTGAGACAGAAAAGAGTAGTGGGCGCCAGGGCTAGGGGTCGGGGGACGGGAGTGACCATCACGTGGTCGGGGGCTTCCTTCTGGGACGACAAGGATGGTTTGGGAGAGGGCAGAAGTCACGGTTGCCCAGGAGGATGACGGTACTAAATGCCGCTAAACTGTACTTTAGTTACTGGTTAAAATGGCGAACTTTATGTCATAACGGTGTGTTTTCCCTCAATAAAAAAATTGTAACTGAACGTTCATGTCAGGATTAATATTCCAAATTCAAGAGTGCACCGGCTACAAAAACCCAGAAGAAAAAAATAAAACAAGAGAAATGCAAACCCCAGCTAGCCCAGCTCCCGTTCCCTGACGAGCGCCCGGCTGGTGGGGCAGGCGGCCTCCCACAGCCGTGGGGGTGGAGGGCACAGCCCCGAGGGGTTGGGTGCCCTGTGCCGCTGGCCTTGGGCTGGCAGCCCCCCTCCTGGACGTCCCGCCTGCGTGCGCCGGCAGAAACCCAAAGCGGCAGGTTACTGGTGGGGACATCGTTAGGCCCGCCGAAGACCGGAAGCGGGGTGGGCGTCCGGCGGGAGGGGACCCGCTTGGTGAGCCGTGGCCTGGCTGCCCCAGAAGCACCTGCAGCTGGGGGCGGGCAAGTGGGCCCTATTTTACGGTCCTGGCAATAAAGTCACGTCGGGGGTTTTGCGTAAGCAGAGCCACCTCGCGGAGTCGATCAGAGAGTTACGCAGGGAGCTCGTGTGGCGAGCCGGTGCCGGAAGCACCAGGGAAACCGAGGAGTCCAGTTCGACTATATCTGGACTCGCTCTCTCTGCTGGGAAGGGGCAAAACCAAAAGGAAAAACTGAGACGTCCGGCTCGGTCCGTTGTCACAGTGTTACTCCTCTGAAAACGCTGTGTACCTGGAGACTAAAGCAACTAATATTGCAAAGAACCAAGATTTTTCACCTTAGAAGAGGTAAGATCAAAGAGTTTAGGTGAAAAGTTCTGCGCTCCTAGAGCGTGAACTGGAGACGGCACGGATGCTACGCTTTTCCCCGTAAACACGAATGTGAGTCCCCTGTGCTGAGGCAGCAGCCACGGGGAAGGCGCCGACTGCGTGGCGACCTCAAACGGGCCACGGCGGTGCCGAGACCATGAAGTGTAACTCCGTTTCTGGCTCTGCCCACGCAGGCGGGAAGCAGGGCAGTGGGCCTGCGGCCTCTGAGCACCCCGCCACCAGAGCGGAGGCCACGGGACACAGCTGTGCGCTCTGGCCTCTGAGCACCTCCCACCACCTTTGACCTCCCACCCTCGACCTCCTGTCCTCTGAGCACCTCCCGCCCCCTTTGACCCGAATCACAGGTTCCGGGCAGCAGGAGGAGCAGAGGAGCCTTGGGTGTGGGCCTCCACTTGAGGTGCTAGGGCTTTCTGACGCAAATGGCGGCCGGCTTTCTGCTGGGAAGTTACTTCAGGGCGACCAGGCTCAGCCTGCTGCACGCGGAAGGAGTTTCTTCCTGACAATTCATCCCCCAGTGCAGGAGTGACTGCTGTTGGGGTGCCTGGCCGGATCAGTGGGGGCAGCATGTGACTCATCCCAGGGCCGATATTTTGTTTTTTAAATGTTTATTTTGAGAGAGAGAGAGAGAGAGAGAGAGAGAGAGAAAGTGTGTGTGTGTGCACGCGTGCACGGTGGAGGGGCAGAGAGGGAGAAAGAGATTCCCAAGCAGGCTGTGCTGTCAGTGCAGACCCCGACTTGGGGCTTGATCTCGTGAACCGCGAGATCCTGACCTGAGCTGAAATCAAGAGTCGGATGCTTAACCGACGGAGCCACCCAGGTGCCCCGTGGGGTCGATATCTGGAGCCCCGTGTTAGGCACAGAGATTACTTAAAACAAAGCAGTTGGTGGGGAGGCCTGTCCCTTCCGCCTCTGAATGCCTCTCTCCGGGTCTCTGACAAGCCTTTCCATTCCTCTCTCTCTCTCCCATCTGCCGCTCACACCACGGCTCCAGGAAGAGAACAGTGTGAGGTCCATGCAGCTCTCTGACTGTCATGTAGCCAGTCCTTCAAGAGAGGGGGTCAGGTGTCCCGGGGACCATGCTCTGGCCCTAGTGGTGGCAGGACTTGTCCCTCTCTTCCCAGCCCTGCCCTGGGGGCTGTAGAAGAGCCTGGGGATTTAGTGGTCCAGATGGCTGGAGCTAAAGGGGCAGGGAGTGGGCAGGCAGTGTGTCCGTGGGGTGTTCCCCACTCCCAAGAGCTCCCACCCCTCCTGCCTGACAGCGGTGCTGAGGGGGCCCCTGCGATAGGAAGTGAGTGGTTCTCCGCCGCCCATCCCCACTCCAGAGACTACAACACTAGACAGAATGTCTGCTGCTGTGGCGCTTCCCCATCCGTGATCTCATGCATTTCCCCTACGATTTCCTTCTCAGACAGGCTACTCTGTCCATGGCACTGACTGGCCTTTTAGACGAGGGCCTCTGAGAGCCTTGTAGGAGGGGACGAGGATGTGGAGGGGAAATGTGAGGCCTGAGCCAGCGGGTAGGTCGCGGGTGGCTGGGTTGAGCGCAGAGAGGCCTGGAGGTGGTCAGCAGCTCTGCGATACGGACTATGGCTCTGCGCCCCCGCCACCCCAGGCTGTCAGAATAGGAGTTTCCAGGCTCTTCTGAAGCCGCTGTCTCCTTGGAAATGCCCCAGAAATTTCCATAGTCTCCTCAATTTTCCAGGAGAGCCTGGGATCCCAACGTCTGGCTTGTCCCTGGAATCCCTGCCTTTCCTTCTCCTGTTTGTGTGGGTGGTGGCAGGGCCGCTGGGGAATGTGGCGGGAGGCGCCCCGCTGACACCTGCAGGAGTCTCAGCCTCCCCCTCTGACGGCTGCAACTGGTTTTCCTTTCTGTCTCTCCAGCGCTGCAGGCATGAACGAGTCACAGAAGGGGAAGGAGGGAGGCAGGCATGGCGTCCAAGGTGGGCATCCGCTGGGATCTCTGATCTACCCAGGAGCTGACTCCTCAGCTCCTACCTGGGGTCTCCCTGATCCACAGATGCCCCTGAACACACGCAGAAGGCAGGAGTCGCAGGACCTGGGTCCTACCCGCTGTCAGCAGCCGTGCTTGCTCCATGCCGCTCAGCTCCAGTCGGGTGGGAAGGGTCGGAGGGAGCGGAGCCCCTCTTCCCATCAGGACACTGCTGACCGGTTTGCAGTTTTGGCTCCTCTATTTTGTTAAATAAGAAATATGCCAGACCCGATAAAATACAACGGCTCTGTGAAAAGGGAAAAAGAAAAGTGCCCGGCTGCTGGGAGGAGCATGCCTGCTGATTGGGGGACTGTGAGTTCAAGCCCCATGTTGGCGTGGAGATGACGTAAATGTATAAATAAAGAAACGACCACAGTGGTAAGGCGGCCAGTCTGCAGCGCTGACCGTGGGGCTGGCTCAGGAAGAGATCCCCCATGGTGGCGGACTCCCCAGTGAGAGATGGGGTCAGCCCCCCACCACTGGGGCCTCTTAATTTTAGCATCAGCAAAGGGCGGCAGTTGGACAGGTGACTGCCGGAGTGGCGACAGAAGTTCTGGGCATACACAGTCCAGTGAGAACTTCCATCCACGGGGACAGAAGGGACGGAGGAACGAGACAGACACACCCCCAGTTCAGCCTGGGGAACACCTTCCGGGCTTAGAGACCCCGTTCCCAAACGGCACGGGGGAGGGACCAGACCGTGCCGGATGTTTGCTTCTGGTCCTGGGCTCCGAGCCCACCCCGCAAGCAGCTCTGGGCGGGAGGGCCGCGGGTGGAGGCCGCCCTGCCGGCTTCCGGGGCCTCCGGTGCTAAAGTCCAAATGTTTGTTTTCCCCAAAGCCCAGATGCTGAAATCCTAACCAGAGGGGCTCTGCTACTTCCCCCTAGACTTTGGAGGGTGAAGTGGCCCGGAGTCTCGGCAGAGACCCATGCCCCACGCGGGTGGAGCCGCTGGCGTGATTCCAGCCGCAGAGACCCCAGAGAAGTGCATATAATCTACGCGGCACAGCCGCGTAATCCCACAGGAGCGCGTCCCAGGGAGCCGCATGTGGGCTGCGTCCAGCAAAGCTGGGGAGGCAGGGCCTCCACCCTGCGGGCCTCCGGGCAGGCCCGGAGCCAAAGAGCGGGACTTTGCCGCCTTCAGGTTTTGGCCCTGCCGGGGAGCGTCCACACTGTCCCTGGCCTGCCATGTTCGGGAAGCACCTCAACTGTCTGGTTTCACACGCAGCTAGAGGGGACTTCACCTCAGGATGACTTCATACGAGTCTCCTGCCCTGGATTTACTTGGCTTGCAGCAACCTCCCTGGCCGCTTGGTACCTGGGTCACCAGTCCTGGTCCCTCCTGAGCTCCTAGGTACTGGCCACCTCACCTGGTACCGCCTTTGTCCCCAAGCCCGGGGTGGGGGGGGGGGGGGGGGAGGCTTGGTCCTCCTCTCCCTGGGGCTGGGGCACCACCTCCCTTCACGTGGGCTCCACTTCAGGGCTGGGCTTTTAAGGTGGGGTGTTAGGAAGAAGCAAACGGTTTGTTTTGCTTTGATATGCACACTGAAGCAGTTGGTGGAAACGGCCGGGAATTTGTTTAAAAATACTCCAGCGAAAAGAAGGGAGAAGGGACGAAGCCCTGGGAGGGGGACGGCTGGGTGGCTGGGAGACTGCACAACACACACAAATGAGAGCAGCGGTCCGCACAGAACGGCGGGGGGTGTGAGGGACTCACGGCCGCGGGAACGCCCTTCACCTGTGCAGATGGGGCCCCCGAGACCGTCAGCTCTAAAGTCATAAAGTAACTGATCCCCTTTGTGACGCGTTGGTTGTCGGCTCCCCCACTGAAGATTTATAGGTATTTTAGATCTTGCCAAAACTACCAGAAGAAAAGGTGAGGGAACACGAGAGTCACTCCTTAATTTTTTAGGGAAAAGACTGGAAAACAAGCAGCCACCGGCAGATGGAAGAAACGCACAGTCTACACGAGGGACAATATTCAAAATGCTCCGTCATAAAAATAAAGGCCTTTTATTTGGTTTTTCTACGCCGTTACAAGAACACGTGGCAACACGCGGGAGCCCACGGAGACCTGCGGCCACACCCACACCTGCTGCGGGCGTCCACGGGGAAGCCGAAGGGTCACAACACACGCTCGGGGTCACGGGGTCACCTTCTTGTAGGTGACGTGAAGATGCTGAGTCATGGGCTGGGTAGTGGTTGCCATGGAGACCGTCTGTTCGAGTTTGCCGTCAGAATTCAGCCGGAATTTTCGGGTGATCTGAGCAGGACAAAACAAACGCAAACCCCTTAGTTCTGTCTTCCAAGGGCGGCCCTGCCACAGGCCAAGCGTGTGGCACACGCCGCAACTTGCCGCCTCTGTCGTCAGGGGCCCGTGGGCCTCATGGTGTCCCCGCCAGCAGGTGGGGGGCATGGCGGGGGGGGGTGGACACGGAGCCCACAGCCGCCACGGGGCGTGCCGGGGTCAAGGAGTCCTGACCTCTGCTCCGGCCCCTCCCTCTGCCCCTGGGCTGTCCCCAATGACCAACAGGCAAGTGTGGGACTTGGTCTCACCCCAGCCTACTTAGAAGCCAGCCATCCTTCTCTTTCCTGCTTTGTCACCGTTCACTTTCACGCCCACGACTCGAACTGACGTAACACGCGTTCTCGGAAAGCTCAGTACGAGCACTTTTGGAACTACGAATTAGTCAGAACAAAGTACGGCGGCCGGTGAGAAAACGCTACCCGTCTGGAACGTTTGCCCAAGAGCGTGGAACACGCAACGGCTGAGACACAACCCCGTGGCCGGGACCTTCCGGGTGTTCCGGACGCGCCGGGGGGCCGCAAACGTACGAAATAGGACCTTTGCCGCAGGCCGCAGCCAACCGCTCTGTAACTGACCACCCGGCTCCGAAAAACCAGAAAAGCCGCATTTCAGAAAGTCCACTTAAAGGCATCAGGGAACCACCCCGAAGCCGGGACAAAGGTCCCGGAGAGAAGGGTGTGTGGAGACCCAGCTCGGTGCGGCCCTTCACCCGAGTCGTGTGCCTGCCGTGAGCGGCTGCCTGGACCCCGAGGGGACGGCAGCTCCGATTCGTGGCGCGGTGCTGCGTGGAGCACTCTGCAATTCCACGCCCACCGAGGAGGACAGGCTGTGGAAGCACCGCGGACTTTGGGCTGCCCCCAGCACCGAGAGTTAACCGGCTATGGGACAGGGAAGGCCAGCTTCGAAGCGACTCAGCCTGCAACGGGCGAGGTCCGCCCCACAACAACCCTCGGTGGGAGACAGCCCCACACAGAGCCTCATGGCACCTGAGGTTTCCACACACAGGGTCTAGAGTCCAAGAGGGAAAGAGAGAAGAACTGGCTTAGCAAAGGAGGTAAGAGCAGGACCGGCACCCCGGGGTGGGGGTGGGGTGCCGATACCGCCCCGGTCAGGAGACCACACGGTATTCCCTGCGGACAATTTCAGCAGAGAATCGGATCTGCCAGAAAGAATAAGGTAGAAGTTCTGTAACTGCAAAATGTGATAATGAAAATTAGAGCCCCCAAGGTGGACTCGGCAGAAGAGTCGCAGCTGGAAAGCGGCTGGTAGAAAACACCCGCTGGACCGTGAGGACAGACAGACGGACGGACGGACGGAAAGTCACAGCTCACACGTGTGGCGGAAACCCCAGCACACAGGACAGAACGATACGGCCAGATGTGAGCAGGTCGCAGCTGTAAGACTCGCATGCAAAGTGCATCCGGGCCTAACACTGGCTGCCCCAGGAGAGCAGGAGCCCCCGGGGCAGGGGCAGGGGCAGGGCGGGCGCCAGGACACAGCGGGACGGCACCACAGAGAAATGACAGAACCGCCACCCAAGGTGTTCTCTTCAAAACTGGAGGCAAAATAAAGACGTCTTTGGACAAAAGAAACTCCACAGATTTCGTATCCCCTTAAACAGAAGACCAGAGGGCCCCCCGCACGGAGAAGCAGGGGCAAACGAAGGGCAGGGCGAGAGCAGGCACGTGGGTGGCCACGTGCAGCGAGGCGTGGGAGCGCGCGAGTGGGGAAACTGAGGCAGCAGCACGCTTTGCTTCTGTGAACGGGGGAGCGTGGGAAGGGGCTGACCCACGTCCGGCTCATGGGAGGGGTACGAAAAATGCCTCAGATGGCGATGTGTTTGAAAATACCGTCCCTATATTCAAAGTCACACGCCGCTGTGTCAGACACGGTTTCCTTCTGGTCTCCCAGACTCTAACTTGTGACTGAAGGGCGCCAGCCGCGAAAGGCGTCCAGTGAACCAAGCTCCCGGGCTCCCTTTTAGCCAAAGGTACTGGTATGTTCTAAGGCGGGACACACACCTGCTCCCAGCAAAGGATGTTCATCTCTGTCTTCGAGTACAAGGAAAGATTTCCGAGGTCACCTGTGAGGAAATCTCTGACTCCTGCTAAAGTCACAAGAAACACTTGTATTTCCTTGTGAGAAGAAAAAAGATTCCTTTTGCCGTCATTCAGAAAGAGAGTGGTGGAAGATAAAAAGCAAAGTAAAAAGACGACAGGGCAGGGGAGACGCACGGAGTCCGCGTCCCGTATCCCGCAACTCGGAGCGTGTCCCCAGCGCCAGCAGCTGCCGCCCGGGGGTGCTGGCCACGCAGTCCCAGGCTGCATCCAGGCTCCAGTGCTGGAGCTTGGGAACCTGGCCCATCTGCAAAGTCCCCCCGGTGGCGGTCACCACAGGGCAGACAGCAACACTCGGGAGGACGGGAGAGCACAAGGGGCAGGCACGGGGGAGCGGAGCACCCAGAACAGGACACACAGACAGACACACAACCGGGGAGCCTCACGTGGCACGGAAGCTTCGTCTCACCGTATCAGCGCCTGTAATTCTACGTGATTTCTTCTGGAATTTCATTTAAAAATAAACAAGGCTTGGGGCACCTGGGTGGCTCAGTCGGTTAAGCGTCCGACTTCAGCTCAGGTCATGATCTCGTGGTCAGTGTGTTCGAGCCCCGCGTCGGGCTCTGTGCCGACAGCTCGGAGCCTGGAGCTGCTTCGGATTCTGTGTCTCCGGCTCTCTCTGCCCCTCCCCCGCTCATGCTCTGTGTCTCTGTCTCTCAAAAAAAAAAAAAAAAAAAAAATAAGGCTGGCTTTAACCTTTGAGACCACTTCTCAGGGGACACAGGTGGAGACATGTGGTCTTGCGGTGCCCTCAGCTGAGTGCCCGGGACCACGCTGCACAGGGACGTGCAGGTGAGGCACTGCCTTGTGAGCCACGGAAAAGAGCGAGGCTGCTGCTTATTTACTCTGAGCCCGTGAGAGGCTCCTCAAAACATCTAACACCTGAGGACAACTGGCCTTTTCTGAACGGCTGTCTCTGCATGGCTGGCAGGGCTTCTGGAAATACCACACGGCCCCCCACAGCCCGCCTCACGGTGCAGTGATCCAAGTGTGGCCTCCCCTCACCTCTGCCTCTTCGTGCCAAACCTGCGACGGCCATCCTATTCTGGCGTAAGCAGCGTGGCGACGGGCAGCAGGTGAGCAGGAGACAGGAGGCAGGCCTGGGGAGCACAGCCCGACCGCCAGTCCAGGAAGGATGCGGGGCTGGGGAGCGAGGGGCCACCCTGCGCCCACCGCCCCCAGAGCACACTCACTGGGCTCTGGTCAGGTCGGGCACCTCCGGCACGTGCCGTGTGGCCTCCGGAGTGCTGTCAGCCTGTCGCGGAGATGACAGTGGTCACAGCGGAGCACTCGGAGCCAAAGCCAGCAACGGTAGCACCAGCGCACAGGCCCCGAGAGTCGCCCGTCAGGTTCCTTTGGAACTGGAGGCCCTCGGAGGACGTTTCTCGTCCCCCTCTACTGCCAGTCGCTGGAAAGATGTAAAGTCGAGGCAGGCTGCACGCTGCCTTGCTCGGTGGTTCCCACGGCCTCTGCCCGTAGACAGCAATCTGGTAAGCTCGCTCAGAGTAATTCCGTGTTCATCCCAAGTCGGCCACGACAGCGAAGGCATCATCGAAGACCCATCTGGGCCACAGACAGATCCTCATTTGAGGAACGGGAGGCTGGAAGGAGCCGCTAGCTTCGACAGCTTCAAAGGGGAGCCGGTCCAGGCGGCCCGGTGATCGCAGACAGCACGCTCAGACCGTGGGGAGCCCGGCTCCCGCGCACACAGCCGGGCCGAGGGCCCACGAGCCTCTGGAGGTGCAGAAGAGGCCCTCTTGACAAACGCCGGTTGTTCTCTTAGCCAAGGGTGCCCATTTTCCCTAGACTGCGCCCACCGCAGGGAAGTGCGCTGCGGCGGGAGGCGCGCTGAGAATTTCTTGATGTCTTAATGCTTTCTAAAAGCATGTTTTTCCTTGTTTTGTTCAGTAAAGGTGGAAAAGGAAAATCAGGAGGAAGATGGCTTTCACTGTGTGTTAGTTCTTAAAACAAAGAAATCAGGAAGCCACAGTGGTTACCGTGCTCGCCGTACAGCAGGTTTGAGGTGGAGGTGTGGTGGAGGGTGTGGAGGTGACAGGGGCCGAGCTTCACAGCCGAGATTCACAGGAATCCCGGCGAGCCGACAGCTACCCTACAGCCAGGCCTCTCGTCATTCCTCGGTGGCCTGCCGCCAGTCCGCACGACCGAGAATCCAAGCACACGCACGCTCGCCCCCAGCTTACTGAGACACACGACACTGTGTAGGTGCAAAAGTGTGGACTGGACACAGGTGTCTCTGGTGCTAGCTGACCCCCATCACCTCACACACTTTTTGTGTACGGGGTGTGCGATCTATGAGATCTACTGTATACAATACGGTAGAAACTGCAGACACCATGCTGGGCATCACGTCCCCACGACTCACTCCTCTTCTAACTGGACGTCTGTGCCCTTGACCTACAACCTGCCATCCCTCCACCCCTCGGCAACAACCAGCAGTGTTTCTTTTCCTGCCTTATTTTACTTTAGCATGATCCCCTCGGGGTTTTATCCATGTGGCAGATGACAGGATTTAATTCATTTTAAAATTCTAACATTCCTCGTGTGCATGTGTGTGGGTGCACATCGCACACATACTCGCTCTACCCGTCGGTGCACACGAAGGCTGCTTCCGTGTCTCCGTGAACGGGTGAGGAGTTCCCAGTGGGTCCGGGGAGCAGTATCTATCTCACGGCTGTAGACACGCAGCTGCTCCATGACTGTAACCAGACCCCTGCCCTGCTGCTCGCGGGCGACAAGGAGAGGGGGTTGCCAGAGTGGGGCGAGGGGGAGGTGAGGGAGAGAGGAAGCCAGGAAGAGAGGTCACTTTGAGAGAAGGCACAAAGACAGACGGATGAAAAACTCACTTAATAGCTTAACTGGAGACAGAAGAAAGACTTGGTGAAATTGAAAATGGGTCGATAAAAATATCCAAATTGGGGGCACCCGGCTGGCTCAGTGGGAGCATGTGACCCTCGATCTCCGGGTTCGTAGTTCTAACACCATGTTGGGGGTAGAGATTTCTTAAAAATACAATCTTTAGGGGCACCCGGACGGCTCAGTCGGTTGAGCGTCCAGCTCTTGACTGTAGCTCAGGCCACGATCTCGCCGTTTGTGAGTTCGAGCCCTGAGCAGGACTCTGCCGACGGCGTGGAGCCTGCTTGGGATTCTCTCTCTCCGTCTCTCTGCACCTCCCCTACTCCTGCACGTGTGTGCTCTTTCTCAAAAATACATGAACTTTAAGAATAAAACGCGGGGCGCCTGGGTGGCGCAGTCGGTTAAGCGTCTGACTTCAGCCAGGTCACGATCTCGCGGTCCGTGGGTTCGAGCCCCGCGTCGGGCTCTGGGCTGATGGCTCAGAGCCTGGAGCCTGTTTCCGATTCTGTGTCTCCCTCTCTCTCTGCCCCTCCCCGTTCATGCTCTGTCTCTCTCTGTCCCAAAAATAAATAAAAAACGTTGAAAAAAAATTTTTTTAAAAAGAATAAAACAAAATCTTAAAAATTTTTAAACATTTATTCGTTTTTGAGAGAGAGAGTGTGTGTGAGTGAGCGGGGGAGGGGCAGAGAGAGAGGGAGACACAGAATCCGAAACAGGCTCCAGGCTCCGAGCCGTCAGCACAGAGCCCGACATGGGGCTCAAACCACGAACCGTGAGATCATGACCTGAGCCGAAGTCGGACGTTTAACCGACTGAGCCACCCGGGAGCCCCAATACAATTTTTAAAATATCCAGACTGAGTAATATGGAGAAAGCAGACTGAAGAATGAACAGCCTCGGGGACGTGTGGCACAAGATTAAATGGCTTTTTGACATACGTTTAACAGCAGTTCCGAGGGGAAAACGGGAATAACTGAGCAGGAGAACAGGTGAAAAAATCATGTCTGAAAATCCCCAAATATGAAGAACACGATCTTACAGTCCCAAGAGTTTCAGGAGACCAGCCCAGGCCCACAGGAGATCTGAAGGGCCGGCACCCCTTTCCCCCACTTCTTTTCCTCTTCCCCTTTTGGGAACCACGCATCAGCGACTCGGACAAACCAGGGCACACACGGGGAGGTCAGAGGGTGCCTGCACACGCCCAGGGAAAGGCTCAGAAAAGACCTGAGGAGACCTTCAGTTTACGTCTTGGGTGGCTCCTGCGCACGGGCAGTCTACACCAAAAACAAAAACAAACAAATAAAAAAACCACCCCAAAACAGTAAACATAAATAAAGGGATGCCCATCCCACGTTCATGGATTAGACGACTCAGTATCAGTAAGATATCAATACTGCCCAGGGATCTACAAAACTAACGAAATCCCTATCAAAACCCCAACAATATGTTTTGTAGAAACAGAAAAATCCATCCTAAGAGTCACATGGAATTCTCAGGGACCCGGAATAGCCAAAAAAATCCCGAAAAGGAAGAACAAAACTGGAAGACACACACCTCTTGATTTCACCATAGCGTGGCACTGGCATACAGACAGACATACAGACGATGCACCAGAACAGAGGCCTCAGAAACAAGCCCTCACATACGCGGTCAATTTTCAACGCAGCCGCCAAGACCACTCTATGTGGGAAGGACGGTCTTTGTAACAAATAGCGCTGGGAAAACTGGACGTCCACACGCGAAGAACGAGGCTGGACGCTTCCCTAGCCCCACACACAAAAACTAACTCGAAGCGAGTCAGAGACTTCAATGTCACAGCTAAAACAATAAAACCCTTAGAAGAAAACAGCACAAACGCTTCACTGCGCGGGACTTGGCGATGTTTGGATGTGACACTGAATGCAGAGCCAACAACAGAAAAAACAGACAAACCGTAATTCATGAAAATTACAAATTTGTATGCGTCCAAAGACACCAAACAGTAAAAACAACTCACGCAACGAGAGAAACATCGGCCGGTCGCGTCGCTGGTAACAGAAGTCCGGCTGCCGCCCCAACAGCTCGAGCAGCCGGAGGGTGAGGACGTGGAGGAGGGGGCCTCCTGCACAGCCGCCGTGGGGCTCGGCGTGGACTTCCTCACAAAACCAGAAACGGGACTGCCGCGCGACCCCGCCAGCCCGCTTTCGGGTCCACGCTCAGAAGAACCGAAAGCGGCGTCCTGCAGATGTCTGTGCACCCACGGTGACCGCATTCCAGCCGCTACAAGGTGCAGGTGGCCCTGGCGTCCGCCACGGATGAACGGATGAGCAAAATGTACCACACACACACAACAGAGTAGTACTCAGCCCGAAGAAGGAAGTTCGGCAACATCCCACAACACGCATGAACCCTGGGCACGTTGCGCTACGTACAATAAGCCAGTAACAAGAGACACACAGGGTGTGACTCTGCTTGGATGAGGTCCCTGGAGTCGTCAGGCTCATAGCGCACCGAGTGGGACACGGGGCACCAGGGGCCGTAGGGGGAGACAATGGGGAGTCGTGACTCACGGGGCATAGAGCTTCAGTCTTAGGAAACCCAAGTGTCCTGGGGAGGCGCGGCGGTGATGGCTGCTCGACTGCACGAATATACTTAACACCGCGGACGCACGTCCGTAAACACAGGTAGGATGTGGGGCGCCCGGGTGGCTCAGTCAGTTAAATGTCTGACTCTCGATTTTGGCTCAGGTCGTGATCTCACGGTTTGTGGGATCGAGCCCTGTGTCGGGCTCTGTGCTGACAGTGTGGAGCCTGCTTGGGATTCTCTACCCATCCCGCTGCCCCTCCCGTGCTGGCGTGCACATGTGCACTCTCTCTCTCAAACAAATACATAAACGTGAGACAATTACTTGGAAAACGGTCAAGATGCTAAAGTTTGTTACATGTATTTCACCCCCCAGTTAAAAAAAAAAAAAAGAAAAAGAAAAACCAAAGTTCGGGAGTGAAATAGTCCCAAGAGACTTGCTGAGAGCAGACTATGCTGCGAGAAGGGCCACGGATGTAGGTCTTGAGGATGAAGGGAGAGGACACCGCTGGAGACGCGGGGCCGCGGGAAGCAGAGGAGAGCAGCACACAGAGAAGAGCAGTGGGTGATGAGAAGAGGGCGCCGTTTCCCCTCACTGTAACTTCCCCGCAAATCAACTACTTAAAGCAAAAAGAACAGTACCGTGAAGATTTATGGTGTGTGTGTGTGTGTACTTCTGACATCAATGTTTACACAAACATGTTACGGGTGTGACGACACCGTACAGAAGAAACGGTCAGTGGGACTGCAGAGCGGGAAGAAGGAAGCATCAGCCGTGAAGTCGGATTATCCACAACCAGTGTGAAGGGGCAAATGTCACGGTGGCCTCTGAGCAACCATTAAAAAAACGAGGGAGACACAGTTGAGAAGCTAACAGCCACAGAAACGATGAGACCTCGTCATTTGTGACCACGTGGGTGGGCCTAGCATGAGTGAAACAAATCAGCCAAAGGAAGACAGAAACCGTAGAATTTTACTTATATGTGTTATCTAAAAAACAAAATAAGCAAAAAAAGCAGGAAGAGACCCATAAATGCAGAGAACGCCCTGGTGGTTGCCAGAGGGGAGGGGCGGGGCTGGAGGGAGGGGCGCAGGGGAGAGGGAGGGCCAGGCTTCCGGTTACGGGCCGAAGGAGGCCCGGTGCGGAAGGCCCAGCGCGGGGACCACAGCCAGTGGCGCTGGAGGAGCGTTGTGCGGTGACCACCGGGAGCTACGCTCGTGGGAGCACGGCGTCCTGCCCACGCCGTCTGGTCACCGCGTTGTACACCTGAGAGTGACGTGACAATGTGTGTCAACTACATTTCAATAAGAAAAAGCCGGGGGGGGGGGGGGGCCCTGGGTGGCTCAGTTAAGCCTCTGACTCTTGGTTTCAGTTCAGGTCATGATCTCGTGGTTCGTGGGTTACAGCCTGTGTTGGACTCTGCACAGACCATGCGGAGCCTGCTTGGGATTCTCTCTCTGGCCCCCCCTCACTCTGTCTCTCTAAAAAATAAATAAATAAACATAAAAAAAACCCTAACAGAATAAGACAGAATGCCAAATATATTTAACCCAAGAGAATGCAGTAAAGGAACAAAAACAAGAAAGCACAAAAAAACAAATCAAGGTGGCGGTCTTACAAGCAACCATAGTAGTAATATTGTTCTTAAATATACGTGGACTCAACATTCCAATAAAATATAGTTTTTTGACAATAAAAGCAAGCCTACAAGAGATGTACTCTGAA
Source organism: Herpailurus yagouaroundi (assembly GCF_014898765.1). NCBI lineage: Eukaryota > Metazoa > Chordata > Mammalia > Carnivora > Felidae > Herpailurus > Herpailurus yagouaroundi. The sequence goes on along the minus strand of NW_024412433.1, from coordinate 274,637 downwards.
TACAGACAAAGAGGTTCAATGTAGAAAGGTAGGAAGACAGACACGGCACATAGACAACCACCACTGGAGAGCAGGTATGGTTGTGCTATTCTCCAACTTCAAGGTACACACAAGTTACCAAGGGTAACATGTCATAAACATGAAATATCATACGCACGCATTTAATAACAGAGCTTCAAGTTGTGAAGCAAAAGCAGGCGGAAGTAAAGGAGAGAATTAGCCTCAATCATTGTTGGAGAGTTTAACACCTGTCTGCAATCAGATAGAACCAGACTCCCTCCCCCAAAAAGTTCAGTAGTATGCTAGAAATCTGAATGACGCCATCAAGCGACCTGACCTAACAGTGTCAGGTCCGCTGCACCCGACAACTGTCGACTTCTTACTCATCTGGACTGTGTATGGTATATTCACCAAGTTATAGCACACATTGTGGCATAAAGTAACTCTAAGAACACGTTCTCTGGGCTTTACAGAGTTGAATTAGAAGTCACTAGCAATACGATAAGTAGAAAATCCTTAAATATTTGGAAAGTAGTAGCATACCTTCCAAATAACCCAGTTCCAAGAAGAAAGTCACTAGAGAAAATATTTTGAGCTAGGAGGTCGTAAGAACACACTCTACTAATACCTGCGGGAGGCAGCTGAAGCAGGGCTTACAGGAAAATTCATAGTTTCAAGTGTTACAAACTAAAAATGGGCTAGATATCAATGATGCAAGCTTCCCATTTAAGAAATCAAAAAACAGGAGGATATTAAACTCAGGATGATTAGAATAAAAAATAATATGAAGCAAAACTTCTCCAATTTATGTACTTAAGCAATACAAAAATTCAGCAATAACTAAAAATGATAAATCATTACAATCAGGTGGGGTTTACCTGAAGGATGCAAGGTTGGTTCAACATCTGAAAAACTGTTCCTATAACGAATCACGTTAAGAGAATAATATAGCAGGGGCGCCTGGGTGGCTTGGTTAAGTGTCTGACTTTAGCTCAGGTCACGATCATGCGGTTCGTGGGTTCAAGCCCTGAGTCTGTGCTGACAGCTCAGAGCCAGGAGTCTGCTTCAGATTCTGTGTCTCCCTCTCTCTCTGTTCCTCCCCCACTCATGCTCTGTCTCTCTTTCTCAAAAATAAATAAACATTAAGGAAAAAAAACAACAAAAAAACATCAATTCCAAAATCATAAACCTTAAAGTGAAAGAGAAAACCAGAAAAATTCTTGGAGAAAACGCAAGTTACTCACCTCTGCTGCCTGGCTTGGGCAAAACAATTTACGAAAGGGCATTAAAAGGACAAACCGTAAAAGACAAGACTGGTAACAGAACATGAAAAGTAAGACACTTTGTTAACGAAACGAAAAGCTAAGTCATCAGCTGGAATGCTGTTACCGTGTCAACGTGTAGACCTTGCATCCAGAATGTGTAACCTTCAGAGCTGGGCGACAGGGGCACAGGATGCGGGCGCTGGCTTCACAGATGAGAAACGGGCACCAGGAGGGTGCGACCCCGTCAGGCATCCGGGAGTGTGTTTATCAATCAGCACAGGGAATGCCGTCCGCGGCCACTCAAGGACCAGTGCCGCAGAGAGGGCGGCCCGGGGACCGTGGTGCGGTCGTGCTGGGCACCAGTAAGCCCGGCGCTCGCCACGGGACTGGGCGGTGGCAGGCCGAGGTCGTCACCCGAGAAGTGAAACCACGTGTCTGCGTGCAGGAGCACACAGACGCTCGTGACGGCCCAGAGCTGGAAACAAACCAACCCACGTCCCTCAAAGAGAGTAGACAAAGCTGTGATGGACGTGCCCTGGGCATCAAAACACCCAAGCTTCCGCTAAGAGCAATAGCAGGAACGAATCTCAAAAGTGTTTCCCTGAACGAAAGGAGTAAATACTGGATGGTTCCATTCATAAGGGGTCCCAGAAGTCGCACACCTAGTCTGTGGCAACAGAAATCTGGCCCTAGTTGGGGGGCAGGGGCTGGGGGCCGGGCTATTATGGTCTTGACGTACGGGCATGGACACCTCAAGTGTATGTGCTAATTCTACGTAACTTTACTTCAAAAGAGTTGATTTTTTTTAAGTAAAAAAAAAAAAAAAAAAAAAATTCTAGTAATCTCTAATAATTAAAACACAGTAGACTGGCCCAGGGTGGACAGGCAGGGCGCCTGGACGGGGAGGGGGGGTGGCAGACAGGCAGGTTGCCTGGACGGGGAGGGCGATGCAGGCCTTTCCGGCTGGGGCTGGGACAGCGAGCCTTTTATCTGCACGAAAGTCTAGGTGTGTTGATGAGCTGAAAGGGAGGTTTTAAGTCAAGCTGTAATGCTTCCGGAAAAAAATACATAGAATACGTATTTTCTGACCTGTGTTCAGGGAAGACTGCTTAATTAAGAAACACCAAAACCAATCCAGAAAGGAGAGCCTGGGAAATTGAACCACATATAATTAAAGTTTAGTAAGAGGAGGAAGTGATACAGACAGGAACGGATACTGGCACCACAAGTAACTGACAAGGAGCTTATATCCAAATTATATGGGGACGAAGAAATTGTATGGGGATGAAGCCGGCGGGACAGACACAGTGGACGCGGGTCAGAGGGCCGGGTCAGGACTTCCCAAAAGGAGGGACCAAGCAGGCAGGGATGGACACTGCTCGGCCTCACTGGCCGTCAGAGCAGCCTGACCGCACAAGCCAGCACCTCAGGACGCGGGGAGTTTCTGGAAGGCAGGGCCTCTCTGATCCTCAGTGTCAGATGGGGGCAGGGGCTAGACCCGCTGTCTCAGAGCCGTGTGGACAGTGTGGAGTCCTGAACGGCCAAACACAGATGGCAAGTAACAGAGAAGGGTGAGGACGGGGTTGGGCTTCAGTAGCAGACAGGCAGGGACCTGCCCCGACACCTGCCGCTCCCAGGGGTCTGCAGAAGCCAGGCGTTCTGCCTGCCAGCTGTGGGAGGACAGACACATACTTCCAGTCCCCGCCCCCCTCCCTTCTTCTGGCCCCAAGTGTGAGCTTCTCACTTCCAGGTTCTGTCCACGTCGGGCCAGCGGGGAGGCCAACCCAGGCACCCACCAGCCTTCGGTCGGCCGGGTCACTCTGCGGGGCTGAGCCTTCCTTTGGCCCTGCCCCCACAGGCTTCACCTCACCTCCTCTGTCCTGCAGAGAGGGGCTCCTCTGCTTCCTAAAGCCCAAAGTCAGTTCTCCAGCAAAAATAAAGCTCCCCCCACCTCCACAAAACCCTGATAAAATAAGTAACCTCTGGCAAGTACCAGCAAGAAAAAGAAAACGGTCATACGCAAAAGATCAGAGATGTAAGGTGGACACAGAATGGCAGAGAGAGACCAGTATGTGTCACTTCTTCCTCAAACTCGAAAACCTGGAAGAAAGGGCACCCTTCCCGGGAACCGTGAGCGGAGGCTGCCAACGGAGCAACTAGGGAGAGGGCCGGGCAAGCAGGGAGGGAAGCAGGGGCCGCCCAGGCTGGGCCCAGACGCTGTCCCCTGGACACCCACCAGGAACAGGCAATTTCCATGGGGCTCCCTCCTTGTCAGGGAACGGAAACCACTAAAAAGCTCCCAGCTCACTCTGTGAAAATAAACCGACACCCAAATGGATAATAATTCCTGAAAATCACGCAAGTAGGAGCTACCCTCAAAAAGCAGGCACGCCTCAACACTTAGAAGGTATTATTCTGATTCACTGCGTCAACAGCTTCAATGACAAAAAACACAGAATCCTCCCAAAAGAGGCTGCAAGAGCATTTGATGAAACTCAAAACCCCTTCCTGAATATAATTCTTACCATAGTAAAAACATAGTAGAAACAGGATGCCCTTACCCGACCAGCCCGCGAGCCCCTCACGGGGTGAGCGCCAACACACGTCTCTGCTCGGTCAGGGTTGTGCCCAAGAACCAGCTGTCAGACGTGACAGACACGTCCCAGTTCAGCACAGGTGGACAGAGACCAGAGCCCTCCCACCACCCACAGCAATCAGAAGGCGAAGCCACATGCCGTCGGTACAGCCACGAACACTAGAGAGGACCACGACGTCACCTGCCATGAAATGTCCAACACCTACATAATTACACAAGATTATAAAGAAAGAAACTTCGTGCCCCCGAAAGAGCGCAAACTAGACCTGAAACCATGGCAACACAGCCCCGAGCCGCTGTGTGCTGCTGCAGACGAGGAGGCCGCTTCTCCCCGGATTCATTCGTGCACTTGCGCAGCCCAGCACATACGGCTCATGCAGAAGAGGAAGTGCTGAAGAATTCACCAAGGAAACTTAGAGAAAAGAGTATCGGGAACCTACGTTATTGAACAATTTTAAATTACTATCAGTGAGGAGGTGGACAGACAGACGGACACTTCCTCTCCCACCTGTGGGATGGGCCCAAGCCAGGCAGGACACTTCAGGTCTGCGGGGCACTGGTCACCGCGTGTCTGTACACGGCATCATGGGAAAACAAATCTGGGACGGACTAGGGTCTGAGTGTGAAAAGCTACAAGAGCGTGGGGAAGGGAGGGGTGCTTGGATACTTTGATCATCTGAGCAGAAACACCTCCCAGAGCCAGAACCCAAATCCAGACGCCATGGAGGGAAAGACCCCTGGAGGGAGCGACAGGAAAGCTCACCACAGGTGGTGGAGCACGGCACAAACCAAACTACCACGTGCCACCAAATGGGGACTGTGTCACATAAGCAGCAGACACGGGGGTACCAGCCACGCACACAGAAAGCTCCCGTAAATGACAACACACACAACACAGGCAAGGACCGCGAACATCAAGTATGAGAGGAGACGTGGGGACGCTCCCTGCATCCACGAGTTCAACGTAAACACAGCCGAGATGCCGTCTTTGATCCGTCAGACTTGCGAGGGCCAGTAAGTCTGCGAGCAGCGCTGATGAAGGAGCAGCGAGCCGGGTGCCCTCACGCAACGCTGGTGGGAACGCAGCGGTCAAGGAAAGCAATTTAACGGAATCTGTCACAATTTAAAACGTGCCTTTGACCCAGCAATTCAATCGGGAGAAATCTCGCAAAGGCGGACAGCACAAACGCAGAAGGATGTGTGTGCGAGAAAAAACGGCACACCCGAGCCCCGCCCACTGGCCAGGGACCAGGTGTCTGAATGGTGGCACACCCCCATGTGGGCATGAGAAAGCACGGGCAGACAGGCTCGGTCAAGCAGAAAGGCAGACTTTAGGCCAAGGGATGGGCCGGGACCCTGGCCCAAGTGTGTGACGGTGGCGAGGGCACCCGCGAGGGGACTGTGGTGTGGACTCACCTGCTCCACGTGGGGCTCCTTGGCGAAGGAGATCCTGGCGACGGAGTGGGACGTGATGCATAGCTCCTGCCCGTTCACCTCGCCCTCCTCCACCTCCACGATGCCTGTGGGACCGCCAGTCCTCAGTGTCCCGCCCGCGGCTTCCTACGCCGCTGCTCCCACCACCGGCCTTTGCACCCCAGGCTTCAACAGGTCTGAACTTTGAAGCCATCGAGGCGACGACCTGTCCCCCTGGCCAGCACAGAGACTCCCAGGCGTCGAGGGGGAAAGACTCACGGGTCCTCTTATAGCCAGGGCGGGGGGGGGGGGGGGGGGCGGGGGAGGGTCATTCTCTCCGGGGGTGCCCTGACCCTGGCCCTGCCCTCGGCCCCATGAAAAAGGCCAGGAGGCATCCCCCTCCCGGCCGTTCGCTGCCCCCCCGACCTCCAGCTCACTACTGCCTTGGGCAGGCCCACCCCAAGTCGGGCTGGTTCTGACTGTCCACCTGCTTCTAGGAAGTGAGCCCCACTTGGACCAGTGAGCAAGGTTAAAGGTCAAGCAGGTGTGATTTGAGTAATTTCCAATTAATCAACCCTGTGAGCTATCTTAGGGTGGCCTGGCACTGGGGGCGGTGCGGACTTCCAGAGAACCTCAGGCCCCATGTGGGCCTCCAGGTCTGGTTCCCTCCACGCAGCCCCAGCCTACAGGCAACACCCGTGTGCAGCTCAGGGCAAAAGGGGACCCGCAGCCCCTGCCACCAGCTCCCTCCCGCCAGCCCCACTGGGCCCGTCCGAAGGCCTGATGCTTCCCAGAGGTCACTTGCAGAGTGGCAGGCGGGACGCAGATGCCACCTCTGGCGCTGGCCACCCCTCTACTGGCATGCGGGCAGGGGGCGGGCCGTCCAGGGACAGTACCTGTGTTCTGGGCGCTGACGAAGGCCACCTTGTTGGTGTCGGGCTTGAGGCGGATGAAGCCACACTCCCTGTGCATGGGCTTGTGCGTGTCCGGGTGGAAGGCGTTGAACCTAGCGGGCAGGAGGGTGAAGGCCCAGGTAGCGGATACCCCCGAGACAGGGCCAGGCTGCGTGCACGTGCCCGTCTCACTGTACGAAGCCCCCACCCACCAAATGTAAAATAAACAGCTTCTTGTTCATGTGGAAAATGCAGAGACACATAAAAGACACGGCCCAAGAGACACGAGAGACCACGTGTGTGGCCCGGCTGCCAGGTACGTCAGGACTTTCTGTCTCCAACCCAGAAGCCGCTCCTCCAGGTGCCACCCGCCCTCGCTCTCGTCTGTGTCCCCATCTTCCTGACCGTCACGACTGACAGTGACCTTGATGACAGAAACTCGGTCTCCATAGTTTAGGCACACGCCTCCTGCAAGGCCCCTCTGTGCTTTTCGGTCCCACGCACCCCACGAGCACAGTCAAATCCCACCCTCACCCGAGGCTTTGCCTCTTGGGAGCTATTATCGTGCTCGGGGGTCCCACCAACCCCCACGTAAGACACAGCAGGCACGAAGTCAGGGTGCTGACAGAGGACCTCAAAGGCCGTGCGCTTGGCTGTGTGGTACGAATCTGAGAACCACAATACTAACCGCTTCTCTGAGACCTCACACGGCTCAGCTCAGGGGGGAATTCTGGGAAAGGCATGTTTGTCATCTTATTCTCAGTGACACGGGGGTGGCTGGTCTCCATACAGGACCGCGGCAGGCACGGGGAACTTAACTGAGTGCCGGCACCACTGATGGTGTGTTTGCATCAACACGCCCGAGGCTTTGTGGTCGGCCGCGCGTCTTCGGAAACATGACCACCAGAAAGCACCTCGTTACCCACTGTGCGACCAGATTCGGGGCAGGGAGAGGGCGCGTCTCCGAAATACAACCAAGTTCCTTTGTGTCTTCCCACCCGGCACCCGCCGCTCCGTCCCCAGTCCGGACCTGCTCTTGCACGCGGTCGGGGGCACACTTACGAGAAGTTCAGCACGGGCTGGCCCACGTGGGAGATGTACACCTCCTCCAGGTACCGGAAGGGCTGCAGCGTCGGGAAGGTGCCGGCTCCCGGCGGGTCGGACAGCCAGGTGCCCAGCATCCAGGACAGCGGCTCCACCACTGGGTTCATCGTGGGGGGCTCTGAGGACAGAGGGAAGAGGCGGTCAGTGGGCTCCGTGTCCACGCTCGGTGAGGGAGCACGCCCTTGTGCAGACAGCAGAGCTGGTGCCTCCATGAACGTGCACCAGCCGGCCGTCGAGCCGGGGACAGACAGCAAATGTCATCTTGTCAGACGCAGCTCCCACACGGGGGAGACAGCAAGAGGGCCTGGGGGTGGGCGGGGCTGAGGCCAAGTCCAAGGAAGACAGGACCCGCGGAAGAGGGCTGCCCTGCGCCAGGCTGGCGGCAAGAAGTGGGAGCAGTTGTGGGTGGAAAACGGCGGGTCGCCCCTCCACCGTGGGAGCCCACCGGGACAGACACAGGTGGCCGGGGAGGGGTGGGGCTGCTCCTTCCCCCAGCTGGCCGGCTCCTCCCGGCCTCTGCAGATGGCCTGTGGACAGCTGGGAGTGAGCATGGCCATAAGACTTTCGTAGTTAGACGACAAGAGAAAAGTGAAGTTGGGACTTCGGCTACCACCTATGGTGGAGACCAGGAATAAAAGCTTCACAGTCAAAGGTCTGGAGCAGGACAGAGCAGACAAACACCCTGCTCACAGGGACACCGGTGTCCCACCGAGGGAAGAGAGCAGTCCAGCGAGAAATAAGAAAAGGATGCTGAATGTGTGGCGAAAGAGGCGACAAGCCGAAAGGGGGTGGGGCCGTGTGGCATTTGAGCTTGAAACTTCGAGGGCGGAGGACGGCTCCCTGAGACGCGTGCAGAGGCCGCGGTGGGAGTGGGCCTGTGGCCGCTCCGGGACACGGAGGCTTCCCCAGGGCCAGCCGGGCCAGATCCTGGAGGACCCTGGGGAGGGCTGAGTGGGAGACGCGGGGGCAGCACGTGCCTGGTGGCGGAAGAGGGCGGCCTGGGCCCCGTGTCGTCGGTGGAAAGGGCCAGATCCCAGGGGTGCCCTGCAGGGAGAGCCAGCTGCACGCACGGATGTCTGGGATGCAGGGCTGGCGAGCGGCGCCCGAGGTTCAAGGCCTCAGGGAGACAAGGGGAGAGCAAAGCTCGGATGGTTTGGGCCTGCGGTTCTCAGAATAAACAGAAATCACTGTTTTTCAGCCAGCCAGCTAGCCAGCCAGCCAGCCAGCCACAGCCTCTGAGATGCTCTCTGTCCAGCGGACCCTGTGTCGCGTCCAGGGCGGCACTTGGAGCCGCTGTCCAGGCCCCACCTGCTGGTCCAGTCCCCTCTGAGTGAGAGCAGTGCCCGCCTGGGCTGGTGAGCGTGGCCCTTCCCCTGGGCACATAGCCTAGGGTGGCGGTGGTGGAACTGCAGCCAGGCCCCGTGGGCCTGGGATGAGGGGGAGGGAGACAGACAGGGAAGGACCCAGAGACGGAGGGAGACAGACGGACAGACAGAGAGACAGAGAAGGACCCAGAGACAGGGGAAGGACAGACGGACAGACAGAGAGACAGACCGGGAAGGACCCAGAGACGGAGGGAGACAGACGGACACAGAGAGACAAACATGGAAGGACCCAGAGATGGGGGAAGACAGGACAGAGACAGACCGGGAAGGACCCAGAGACCGGGGGGAGACAGACAGACAGACAGACACAGACATAGAGACAGACAGGGAAGGACCCAGAGATGGAGGGAGACAGATGGACAGAGAGACAGGGAAGGACCCAGAGATGGGGAAAGACAGACGGACAGACAGAGAGAGCTGGGTAATGCTCTTTCTTGCCTCAAAATCTCTCTGGGGATCTCTCTGAGGGAACAGGGTTGGTAGGTGAGCATTATCACCTCTTTCAGAAAGGAATAAAAAACGACAACAGAGATAATTGAAAACCCTTCCCCTGGCCTTGGCTCTCAGGGAAGTCAGGTCACAGACACAACCCACGGCCACCAAAATGTGCAGGAGGGCTGTGTGGGGGCTGGGGTGGCCCTGGGACCCTGCCCGTGTTCACAAGCAGCAGGAAAGGAGCCGGGCCCCTGGCAGGTGCCACTGACCTTCAGGGACACAGGACCCCCTGCCCCCCGCTTCATAAGCACCCTGCATTCCCATCAGACTGTGCCAACTGCGGGAGCCTGAGAGTGGACGTGGGGCCTAGAGCCCGAAGACTGAAGGAGCACTGACCCCCACCAGGGCCCAGAGGAGGCCGTCAGTGTAGGCCCTGCACACAAGTCTGCACGCACGGGTCTGTACCCAGTCTGCGCACACGGCTCTGTGCCCACGGGTCTGCGCACATGGGTCTGTACACACGGCTCTGCGTGCCCACTCTGCACACGGCTCTGTGCACGGTGAAGCAACCACCTCCAGGAAGAAATGCAAGAATGTGGGAGAGAAGCGGCCGGAGAGGTGAAACTCCAGCAGAAAGAAGTCGGGAGAGATGCATCAAGAAGCTGGGAGTGGAGGTGGATGAGGACAGCATGGGACTCATGGCAGACACGCGCTACAGAGGACAATGAGAAGAGTAAAACGAAAACAAAGTCAAGAGGTCTGGAGACTTGGGCTGGGGGTGTGTGCAACGTGCAGCCTGTGCAAAGACAGGTGGGGGGAGAGGGTGGGGGAGGGGGGAGAGACTATGGCGGGGGAAGGGGGAGGGGGAGGGGGAAGGGGGGACCTGGGCCAGGCGCGAGTCCCACGGCTGGGTGTCCTCCTGTGAGAGGACGACACGCGTCCACGTGGCTGCTGTTCACAGCTGCTGGATGCGGAAACCTCCCAGCGGCTTCCGGCTGACGAGTGGGTGAGCACGACGTGGCACAGCCAGACGGAGGAACAGTATCCGTCATAAAAAGGAATGAAGAGGGCACCTGGGGGCTCAGTCTGTTAAGCATCTGACTCTTGATTTCAGCTCAGGTCACGATCTCGTGATTCGTGGGACAGAGCCCCACGTCAGGCTCTGCAGTGACAGCACAGGGCCTGCTTGGGAATCAATCAACCAATCACACCCTCTCTCTCTCTCTCTCTCTCTCCCTCCCTCCCTCCATCCCTCCCTTTGCCCCCTCCTGCACCTGCGTGCTCTCTCTCTCATAAATAAACTTAAAAGGACTGAAGCACTGACAAATGCTACCACGTGGATGAACCAAGAAAAAGACCACGCACCCTGATTCCACTCATATGAAACGTAACAGGCGAGCCTGCAGAGGCCCAGAGCGGACCAACGGTTCCTCCACAGCAGCGTCCGGCAGATGCTGGTGCCACACTTACAAGATGCACGGGGAGAGTGAGCGTCACGGATTTTGTAGCTGCCACAGGTGTGTCTGACACAGCCGCCCACGGCCCCACGTGGACATCTGGAGGCGCTGGTCCACTGAGATGTGCTTTAAGGCTAAGACACACATGGATTCCAAAAACTCAGCACAAAAAGGACTTCAGACATCTCAGTAACTTTTAGGTTTCGATGGTTATGTACTGAAATAACGTTTCAGATAACATTGGGTTAAATAAAATACAGCATTAAAGTTCACTTCACCTGTTTCTCTTTACCTTTTGATTTTTAAGCAGGTTCCAGGCCAAACGTGGGACTTGAACTCCCAACCCTGAGATCAAGAGTCGTACGCTCACTGGCTGAGCCAGCCAGGCGGCCCTCTCTTTACCTTCTCAGTGTCGCTACAGGACAATTTCAAACCATGTCCGAGCTCACGCTGTGCTCCTGTTGGACGGCGCCGTGATGGATGGTCTCTACACTAACACTCAGGGATCTCTGATACAGCGAATTCTGAGGACACCACCAAAGGACAGCCTTCGCCAGGCAGCCACAGGGAAGTGACGGCAAAGGGATTCCCAGAAAGTCATGGAAGCGTTCCCCAGGAGAACTGGTCCCAGGCAGTGGCCGCCCTGACCATGCCCGAGGTCTACCCCCAAGTGGCGACGTCACGGAGGCAGGCAAGCCAAGCACAGACCAAGTGGGGAAGGTTTTATTCTAAAAACATACGCCAAGGTACAATATAAAAAATAAGGCAGAGCTAAAGCCACACGTACCGGAACTCACCTATGAAAAGGAAAAGCTTTTCACACTGGATCACAGAGCAAGACCTTCAACTCTTGCTGCAAAGGAGAGATTCACCAGACAGAATCACTCAGAAAAGCATTTCAGAGCCAGGCAAAGGCAGGCCCAAGGGAAAGCTAGCATCGTGCTCCCGTGGTGAGGGAACATGAACTTCCACCCAAGACGCGTTAGAACAGACAGAGCACGGCTCTCCAGAGCGCTCAGGGTCCCGGTCCCGGCGAAGACCCCGCGGTCAGGAAGATGCAGACGACCAGCGGCAGCCATGACAAAGCAGAAACTACTGACGACACACAGATGCTCACAGGAAGAAACCAGCAGGAACCGTGGTTCGCGTGGGTCCGAGAGAACAGCGTGGCACAGAGGGCTCGCTCCACACGACTAGAGAGCTAGTTCTGAGCGCGCGACGCTGTGCTCCGCGCCCGAGACTGCAGAATCTCCTCTCCAAGCCTCACGAAAACTGACCTCGTAAATGGTCAGAAAGTAAAGAGAGTCCCCACCATGTCGTCCGACCACAGTGCAGCAAGGCTATGAAAACATGATCAGATTTCCCTCAAAAATGTCATGCCACAAAAGAGACCATGTACATAATCTGCGTTTCTATCTGCATGAAATTCTAGAATAGGTAAACGGGTGTGGGGTGGGGGCTGGGGCAGGAGGGCGTGGAGATCCGGGGACTCTGGATGATGGCGTCACATAGGAGTCACGGAGGGACACCCAAGGGCTGTTTTACTTATATTAACTGTACCTCAGTGAAAACATTCAGTTGTGAAACTTCCACAAAGCAAACAAACATGAAAAGAAAAAACAACCCGAGCCTGGGAACGCCTTCCCAGGACCTGTTTACTGTCACCACAGCACAGGTTCATGAGTGGCCAGGTGACTCCAACCTCAGCTGGCACTTCAGGGGGCAGCCTAGCCTCCCAGGGCCTCTGGTCTGTGCTGGCCGACTGCTGCCCACAGGGAGACAGCCTTCTCTTGCAGATTGTTTTGGTGTTTTAAGAAAATCTAGAACTACTGACCTGGGGGTAAAAATACCCCAATTTCTGAAGATGCGTTTGAATGACAACAACTGCAGCTTACAGTGTGAGGTGTGGTTCGGTGAGTCAGTGGTCAGGGCCCGGGCATGTGGACATCCTCCCGACACCCCTGCAGGGGCCCGGGGGTCTGCTGGGCCTCCTCCCCCCGCAGGTGCTGGCCCTGGAACCACTGAAGGTGATTCTCGGAGGATCTGGGGGCTTTCTGCGTCAGCCCTCACTTGCCAGTAGGCAAGACAGGTGTCTGCACAAGCAATTCCGACCAAGTGACAGCGGAGGGGGGGGGGGGGGGGGGGGGGGGAGGGGGGGGGGGGGGGGGAGGGCGCGGGGGGGGGGGAGAGAAGACAGGAACAGCACACAGGTGGAAAAGGTGCTCTGAGATCTTGTTAAGGGTGGGGGACAGGGGACTGTGACTGCCCACCCAGCTAACGCAGGCAGACGCAGGCGGAGCCTGGCCCATCCCAGCAGCCCTGGACTGCACCCTCTCTACCTCTGGGGTGCTGATGCAGGGCCTTGGGACAAGACAGCAGCACCCCAGGTGGTCTGCTGGCACGGGTCTGGCCCGTTCCCTCTTTCCTTGGTGACGACGACTGCAGGCCAGAGCGCAGGTGCCGTGCTGTGGGGGCTCGGGCAGGGGACAGGGGACTGGGGGGAGGGGGGAGGGGCTGGAGTAGGTGACTACGGCTGGGTGAGGTGACACAGAGGGACAGCCTGCCCAGGGTGGGGACCAGGGAGGTGGGCTGAGGGGACTCATGCTGGAAGCCCGGAGGACAGAATCGCCGGAACCACAAAATGGGAAGAGGGGCTTAAGAGGTGATGCGGGCCAGGAAGAGTGGAGGAGAACAGGGATAGGTGGGCGGGTGCGGGTCAGGGGGAAAGTCCAGCAGGGGCCGGTGTCCCAGGCCGGCAGCCTGGAGGGGGATCGGGGCCAAGGGTGGACATCACCCCAGGACAGGTCAAAACCCCCAGAGGGGTGGGCTCAGCAGGGTCACAGCACTGGGACCCGGGGTGAGAGGGTGTCTTCAGGAGAGCAAGTGGGAGAGACAGCTGAGGGTCTAACTTCTGCCTCTAACCAGTTCTGTGTAAACCCGTTCAGTGGGCTTTGCAGCGGCGGGAGGGAGGGTGCACAGTAGGTCACGCGGAGCCTCCGTACAGGAGGCTCAGCAAGCCCTCGGGGAGACAAGACGCACTCAGACACCAGCGGTTTCTGAGGCCCACAGAACTCGCCTGATGGACCTGCAGAAGCTCCTCTGACGCGTCACATTCAAGTGGAAGGAAGCAGTGTTTCTTTGGCAACGCAAAGTTTCTGGAATGACTCTTCAAAGAAGCACCATCTCGAGCAGCAAAAGTTAGAACCTGCGTGGAAGGTGCGTGCCATTAAGTCAATGTCAGGAGACTCTGGGTCGCCTCGCCCAGGGTCCACGACCAGCACGCACGTCCACCAAACCTCCAGCCCCAGGAGGCGTGGGATTCTGCCATGGAGAACCTAACTGCTCTGAATTAGGTTCTTCAAACATAGTTCTCCTGGCTTCCTGGCAATTTGCTCTCGGCTGTGACGAATTTTAATCGAATAAGGATGACGGAGCAGGCACTAACCTGCCGGTGGTGGGCAGGGGGATTCCAAGCCTCCTGCCAGGTCTAGTGCCCCCGGACGCCGCCCCCCAGCACGGGGTGAGCCAGGTCCTCGGCACCTGCACCCCTGCCCACGGCCCTGCCGCCACCGTGTCTCCTCCTGTTTTCAATGAAGCGGTGCAGGGGACGACCAACAGGGAAATTCTAAGATCCAAATGTCAATGTCAAGTTACGTGAAATATGTCAAAAGCCATCCAATCACATCCTTCACACTGGTGTCTTTCACTCCATGTAAATCATACTTCATTAGAAAAATGAAAGTAAGATAAACTTGAAAGTCAAACAAATGAGCATAAGAAGTAAGGGACTTAAGCCTATTTGCCACTTTCTACCTCTTCAAGTAAATCAGACAGGCTTTTAGTTTCATTTTTTTCTTCTTTTATTAAAACCTCAACCGAAATGCAAAAACAAAAATTTAAATTTTCTCCAAGAAATTTAAATTTTCGTTTGTTGGCCCAAGACAGCAAAAGCAGGCTTACCCATCACTAAGTTTTCTGAACTCCAGACACCGTCAAGGTTCTTCAAGGTTGTTCTCTGCCAACTGACGGAAACGTTTGCACCTGGTTACTAACAGCTTGGCAGGAAGGGAGTGCCAAGCCGAAGAGTGCATTCTGGGAAGTGTAGTTCCAGCCGGGAGAGGACAAGGACACCCGGAGGTGACCGAACTGGGATCTGGGAGGAGATCATTCCGGGGCTTAGGAAGGTGGGACCTGCCAGGGAGTGAGGAGTGGGGCCTCGGCCCTGCACTGCCTCCCCCAGGGGCCACGGAGGGAACCCATCCCTCCAACGGGGAAGCAGGCGGAGCCAGGCACATGGCAGAAGCTGTTTCTGTAAGTCACCCTGGAAACTCCTGATGCGTCCCTTGCATCTATCTCCCAGCGGGCCGGTGGACACTCATCTTGGCTCTGACACGGGTGCTCGAGACTGCTGTGCCTCCTGGCAAAGGTGTCAGCAGACAGGCCCAGGACCCCAGCGACAGGAAACAAGCAGACACGCTCGCTAGGGACGGACGCCTTCCTGGCGCCTCCCACCCTCCCTCTGCTTTGTGTTAGCAGACGGCAGTGTTTCCGACACCGGCTGCAAAGCACGAGAGAGAGAGGGCCCAGGCTGCCGTCGCCTGGCTGGCGCTGGCCATCCCGGCGGAGCAGACACTGTCCTGGCCCCGTGACCGCTCGTACCGCACCTGCCCGGCGCCTCAGGGGAAGCTGTTCTTTTGAGATGGTGGCAAGGCCCTCACTTTATGACCCGTCAGATGAAAAGGTGTTCGCGCACACAGGGAAAAAAGAAAGGACAGGAAATAGGGCAAACGTTCCTGTAAAATACAGAAAGACACAAAAGGAGACCAAGTAGTTATTATTTGCGAGTATTATGGTTGATTACCTAGTTAACTCCAAAGCCTCAACTGAAAAACTATTAGAATAAGTGACTTTGATAAGATGGTTTGTTTTTAAAGTCAGCTTTCCTACATATTAACAATAACCAAATAACAGAGGAGGGAGATTCACGGTTCAACTCTGACCCGTAAAGAGCTTAGAAGCCCTATTTCCTGTCTTTACAACAAGAAAAACATGGAATGAACTGAAAATCAGTGACTGCCTGGACCCATCAGAAGTGAGGTCCCAGTGTCCCAGAACTTGAAGGGACATGCTCACCCGGGGCAGATGTGAGCTGACAGAGACGCTGGATGACAACTGGGCAAGAGGCTGGAGCTGAACGCAGATGAGCAGGAGACAGTTTCCTGGGGGCGCCATGCTCCCTCGGGTCTCATTTCCAGGAACCCACCAAGTTCTCACTGTGAGAAGCCAAGGAAAAAAAAATCCCCTGGTCTCTCTCTGGCACTGGAAGGGGAGAGAAAGTTCTGACCGGAGCTCAGAGCATGCTCCAAAGGAAAGGGCTGTTGTGCAGTGCAGATGTCACCTGAGCTTTACTCTGCTGGGGACGGCCTCCCCCCCGCCGCCCCCACTCCAAGAGGACAAGAACGGGAAGGTCACAGCCCAGAAACACAGGCCACAGAAGAGGAACCCCACAGAAAGCTGACTGCAGAGTGTCCTCCTCCCCCACACCCTCCTCAGGGCTCCAGCAGGTGAGGGGATCAGAGCAGAAAAAGCCGCAGATGCAGGGGCTGGGAGGGAGTCCGGCAGACAAGCCCCAGGACCACAGTGGAGACGAAGCGTAAAGACAGCAGAGGAATCTGAGCCTGATGCAGGAGAGATCAGACACAACCCACCTGCCAGGCAGGCCAACCTGGCGGCTCAGGTTCCATTACCATGTCCACCTTTTAGAACGATTATAAGCCATGCTAAAGGCAAGAAAAAATTCAGTCTGAAGAGACAACATCGGAACCTGACTCCGATAAGGCAGAGGTTCTGGAATCCTCAGACTCGGAGTTTAAAATAACTATGATCCATCCGCTCAGGTTCTAGCAGAAAGAGCAGACAGCGTGCATGAACTGAGCTCTGTAAGTGGAGAGGAAGCTAACAAGGGTCCGAAGGAAAGGCTGCACATCCAAACCAGCGCGAGACAGGCGAAACCTGGGGTGCCTGAGGTCCAGGAGAGAGCCAGCGAGCTCGAAGGCAGGCAGCAGAGACGTTCCACAGTGAGATGCAGAGAGCAGAACGCACACAATACTGGGGGGTTGGGGACAATTACAAAAGATATGTGTATGCATCATGGCAATGACAGCCAGAGGACAGAGGGAGAAAGTAGGAGAGATACATGAAGTAGTAGCTGAGAAGTTTTCAAAATTAATGACAGACACCAAACCACAGACCCAGGAAGCTCAGAGGACACCAATCACAACAAATACCAAAAACCCTACACCTGCGCATTTCATATTCAAACTGCAGAAAACCAAAGATGGAGAGTCTTGAAAGAAGCCAGAGGAAAGAATTCTTACCTATAGAACAAAATGGGGAAGAATCACAGAGGGCATCTTGTGCAGGCAACAAGAGTAGAATTCCATGCCCAGAGACACTGTCCTTCAAACACAACACTCTACGTTAGTTGGGATTAAAATGAAAACTTAAAAGGCCCCCGGAGGGCTCAGTCGGTTGAGCCTCTGACTCTTGATCTTGGCTCAGATCATGATCTCACAGTTCGAGGGTTCGAGCCCCACATCGGGCTCTGTGCTGCTGGTGCAGAGCCTGCTTGGGATTCGGTCTGTCCTTCTCACTGCCCCTCCCCCACTTGTGTGTGCGTGCACTCTCTCTGGAAATGAATAAAATGAAAACATAAGAAGAAAAAAAAAGAAAAGAAAAAGAAACTGTCCTTCAAAAGTAAAAAAGAACTGGGGTGCCTGGGTGGCTCAGTAGGTTAAGCGTCCGACTTTAGCTCGGGTCACGATCTCACAGTCTATGGGTTTGAGCCCCCCATCAGCCTCTGTGCAGACAGCCCGGAGCCCGGAGTCTGCTTTGGATTCTGTGTCTCCCTCTCTCTCTGCCCCTCCCCCGACTTTTCTGTTTTTCTCTCTAAAAAATAAATAAACATTAAAAAATTAAAAAAAAACCAAAAAACCAAAACACTGATTTCTGGGTGCCTGGATGGCTCAGTTGGTTAAGCGTCCGACTTCGGCTCAGGTCATGATCTCAAGGTTCGTGAGTTTGAGCCCCACGTCGGGCTCTGTGCCAATAGCTCAGAGCCTGGAGCCTGCTTGGGATTCTGTGTCTCCTTCTCTCTCTGTCCCTCCCTGGCTCACACTCTGTCTCCCTCCCTCTCTAAACAAACAAACAAACAAACAAAAACTAAAAAAAAGTAAAGAAGAACTAAAGACAAAAACTTTTTCAAACAAAACTGGAGGGGATTCCTTGGTAGACATGCCCTATAAGAAATATTAGTTCAGGGAGAACGATGAAGCAGGTTGGAAACCTGAGTCTGTACAGACAAGAACACTGGGGAAGGAATATGTGAAAGATAAAATCTTTCCTTTTTCTTAATTCACCCAACAGATGAATGTGTTCAGATTAATGGTAGTGAGCCCAGCACGCGTGCAAGTGAAACGGAGTCCCGTTTTTATAAGGGACGACACGGGGGTGACGGGGACGCCCAGGTCTCAGGCGCCTGCACTACCGGGGACGCGGCAATGTGTGAAAGTGGATGTACTTGAGTTGTAAACGTGGGGCGAAAACCCCAGGGCCCCCACGAACAGAGGTGCGGCGAGAAGTCAAGTCAGTGTGCTGAGAAAGGGACACAATGAAATCACACAAAATGCTCAATCAAGGCCCGAGAAGGTGGAAAAGGGGAGAACAGAAATGGGAAGCAGTCACAAATTTGAGCGCTTAGTCCCACTGCAACAATTATCACTTCAAATGTGAACGGGAGGGAGAAGACAGTCAGGAGACTAGAAAACACCCAACTATATGTTGTCCATAAGAAACCCACTTTAAGTATAAAGATAGACCAAAGGAAAGGGACAGAGAAACATCTATCCCGCTGACACAAATCAACAGGAAGCTGGAGGAGCAATGCTAACTTCAGAACAAAACAGATGTTAGGATCAGAAAAATTATCAGCGACAAAGAGGAACGTTACATAATGACAAAGGAGTCAATACTCTAAGACGACATAATAATCCCTAATGTCTATGTTCCTAACAAGGGAGCATTCAAACACACGAGACAAACGGACAGATCTGTAACAGGAAACACACAAATCCACTGTTACAGTTGGAGGCTTTGACACTCCTCTGTCAGAAATGCAGACATCCAGCAGCAGAAAATCAGGAAGGACTTGGCCAAACTCAAGGGCGGCATCAATCAGCTGGATGTAAGTGACGTCCGTACGCTACCGAGATAGGTAATGTCACATGTCGGTCTGATGCAGCTAAGAGACGCCCAGAAAGCTGGTAAGACATTACTCGTGTGTGTGCCTGCGAGGGTGTTTAGGGAAGATAGGAGCCTGTGAACTGAGTAAAGTGGAGGGCCCTCCCCTAGGTGGGTGGGCACTGAAGGCTTGAATAGAGCAAAAAGGCAGAGGAAAGGTGACTTTGCAGTTAGAGCTGGGAGGTCTGCGGTCCTGGGACATCAGTGCTGGTCCAGGACTCATGCCCTCCCGCCGCCCCTCCATCCCCTAACAATTCTCAGGCTTTTGGACAGGGGCTAGACTATGCCTTCAGCCTTCCTGGTTCTCCAATTTTGTCATTCTTAACCACGGGAGCCAATTCCTGTGATAAATTTCCTGTCGTGTACGCGTATGTATACATCCTGCTGGTTCTGTTTCTCTGGAGAACCCTAACAGGTCAGCGTGAGGCTAGGTTAGGATGCTGCTTCATCCAACAACAGCAGAACACTTAATCTTCTCCAGCTCACATGGAACATTCACCAAGACAGACCACATTCTTGACCATAAAACATAACAAATTTAACAGAGTAGAAATCATACAAAGTATGCTCTGAGACCACAATGGAATTAAACTGGAAATCGGGAACAGCAGTGTAGTTGAAAAATCCCCAAATATTTGTAGATTAAACAAGACACTTCTAAGTAACAGGTGAGTCAAGAAGGAGGCCTCAAGAGAAATAAAAAAAATATTCGAAGTAAATAGAATGAAAAATATACCTTATCAAATTTTGTGCAGTGCAGTAAACGCAATCTTTAGAGGGAAGTTTATAGCACTGAGTGAGTACATTAGACAAGAAGAAAGATCTAAAATTGATAATCTAAGTGTTCACCTTAGGAAAGTAGGAAGAGAAGAACAATTAAGTTGTTGAAAGCAAGCAGAAAAAAAAAGAGACACCGATGAAATTGAAAACAGGAAAATAAAGACAACAAACAATAAAATCAACAACACCAAAGGTTTTTTAGAGGATCCACAACACGGATAAACATCTAGCCCAGATAACTAAGAACAGAGAGACAGAAAGAGAAGACATAAAATGTCAATATTATAAATAAAAGAGGGCCATCACTACCAATCCTCTGAACATGAAAAGGTCAATCAGGGTTACTATGAAAAACTCTATGCCCACAGATTTGGTAACTCAGGTGAAATGGATGCATTTCTGGAAAGACACATACTGCCAAAATTCACCAAGGGAACTAATAATCTGAATAGGCCTACATCCATCAAAGAAACTGAATCAATAATTAATAACCTTCCGAAACAAAGCCCCAGGCCTAGATGGGCTTATCAGTGAATTCCACCACAGAATTCAGGAAACAGTTAATACCAGTTGTCCACAATCTCTTACAGAAGGTAGAAGCAGAGTGTTAACTCATTCTGTGAGGTGAGCCCTACCCTGACACCAACACCAGACAAAGACATACAAGAAAGGAAACTACAGATGGGTATCTCTCATGAACACAGACACAAAAATTTTTAACAAGCATTTAGTAAACTGAATCCAAAAATATAAATAAATGAGTTATTCACCATGATAACACTCAACACCCATTTCTGATAAAAGTTCTATTCAATAATCTAGGAACAAATATTATTATTAGGAATAATAAACAACATCGTTAACAAGACCCTACAGCTAACATCATACTTAATGGTGGGAAAGCAAAAGCTTTCCTACTAAGCTCAGCACCACTCACAGTCAGCATTGCACTGGAAGTCCTACTTGATGTAATAAAAAAAAGGAAATAAAAGGCATACAGATTGGGACAGAAAAAAACAAAACAAAAACAAAACAACCATCTGTGTTTGCAGATGACATGACTGTCCATGTAGAAAATCCCAGAGAACTCACAAAAAACTCCAGGAATTAGTAAGCAGCAAGGTTGCAGGATACAAGGTTAACAGGCAAAAGTCAATTGTTTCCCTACACACCAGCAGAAACAAAACAAAACAGAAACCCACAAAAAACCTGGAATATGAAACTTTGAAGAAAGAAATAAAAGATCTAAATAAACGGGTTGATACACAGGAAGACTCAGTATTGTTAAGATGTCAATTCTTCCCAAATTGATCTATAGATTCAACACAATCCCAATATCAAAATCCCGGCAAGCTATTTTGTGGAAATCGACCAGCTGATTCGCAAGCCAAAAGACCCAGAACAGCCAACACAATATTCATGGGAAAGAATAAAGCTGGAGAACTCCCAGTCCTGTTTCAAGACTCACGAAAAGCTACAGTAACCACTACAGCATGGGACTGACAGCACAACAGATACACAGATCAAGTGACACAACAGGGTGCAGAGACAGATTCACACACAGGGGCGCCTGGCTGGCTCAGTCAGAAGAGCACGTGACTCTTGATCTCAGGGTAGTGAGTTCAAGTCCCATGTTGGGTGTAGAAATTACTCAAATAAATAAATATTAGGGACGCCTGTGTGGTTCAGTTGGTTAAGCGTCCGACTTCGGCTCGGGTCATGATCTCACGGTTCGTGGGTTTGAGCCCTGCGTCAGACTCTGTGCTGACAGCTCGGAGCCCGGAACCTGCTGCAGATTCTGTGTCTCCCTCTCTCTCTGCCCCTCCCCCACTTGCACTCTGTCACTCTCCCAAAAATAAACCTTAAAAAAAAATAAGATTCACACAAATTCATGAATCTGATTTTCGACAAAAGAGCAAAGGCAACTATATGGAGAAGAGTCTTCTTGACAAACAGTGCTGGGACTGGACATCCATGTAATCAGAGATAAAAGGACACACATCCTCTGTTCATGTGAGGCTTAATGTTGTCAGTGTTGATATTACTCAAACAAAGTTGCAGATTCAATGCAATCCCGATGGACATCCCAAGGACACTGCCTGTAGATAGAATTCACGCGGAATCTCAGGGACCCAGAACAGCGAAGAAAACAATCCTGGAGAAGAACAAAACTGGAGGAATCAGTTCCTGATTTCCGCACTTACTACAAAGCCACAGTAATAAAAACAGTGTGGTATTAGCATAAAAACAAACATAGAAAGAAATGCAACGTAGAGCATCCAGAAACAAACCCTTGTTTGTATATGGTCAACTGATTTTTGACAAGGTGCCACGACCATTCAATGGAGAAAGAACGTTATCAACAAATGGTGCTGGGAAAACTGGACGTCCTCATGCAAAAGAATGAAGTTGGATCCTTACACCATAAACAAAAACTCACTCAACGTAGATCAAGGATCTAAAACAGTAAAACTCTTAGAAGAAAACAGCACAAAAGCTTCACGACCATGGACTTGGCAAGGATTTCCTGGATAGGACACTAAAGGCACATGTAATGAAAGAAATAGACAAATATGACTTCGTGAAAATAAAATTGTACATCAAAAGGCACTATGCATAGAATAAAACGGTGCCCCAGAGAATAGGAGAAGATATTTGCAAATCATACTTCTGATCAGAGATTGAGGTCCCCAATGTACACAGAAGTCTTCAAACTCAGCAGTGGGAAGACAACCAACCAGACTCAAAAATGGGCAAACAAGGCTCTTCTCCCAAGATACACACAAGTGGCCACTGAGCACAGGACAAGATGCTCATCACTGATCACCACCGATCATCAGGGAAATGCCGATGCGAACCACGACGAGGGCCCACCTCACACGCCCTAGGACGGCGGGAATCAAGAAAACAGAAGACAGCAAGCGATGGCGAGAATGCAGAGTCTGGAGCCCATGCTCCGTGGGTGGGAATGCACACTGTTAAAGCTGGTGTCGAAAACAGTACTGGAGCGCCTCGAAAAAATTAAACGCAAAATACCCCATGATCCGGCGATTCCACTTCTGGCTGTATGCCGAAAAGAAGTGGAAGTAGGGTCTCGAAGAGAGATTCGCTCACAGCAGCATCACTCTCGACAGTGAAACCGTGGAAGCAACCCACGTCTCCTGACAGATGAACGGATGAGCAAAATACGGTGCGTCCGCGCAGGGCAACGGGATGGTTCAGCTGGCATCAAATTCTGCCACACGCCACAACGTATCTGCGTCACGTTCGGCACAACACGCCAGATTCCTCTTCCAGGAGGCGCTGGGAGCCGACATCACACAGCAGACATCGGAACGGCGGGGAGGGGAGACAGGACCGTTACGCTCTCACACATGTCAAGCTTCAGATTAACGTGAGTTCTGGGGGATGGATGGTGGTGGCTGCACGACCAGGAGAACGCATTTAACGCCCCTGAACTCCACACCTAAAAGTGGTAAATCACTGCTCTGTACATATGCATTTTTAAGTTGATTTATTTGAGAGAGAGAGAGAGAGAACAAGCAGGTGAGGGGCAGAGAGAGGGAGAGAGAGAGTCCCAAACAGGTTCTGTGCGGTCTGCGCGGAGCCCAGCTGTGACATCGCGACCTGAGCCTAAGTCAGGGGTCCAACGCTCGAGCCACTGAGCCACCAGGTGGCCCTTGTTGTGTACATTCTAAGTCAGTGCAAAAAAAAAGGTGAGACGATGCGCTACCGAGCCACAGAGAGGAGCCTGAAGCACACGTGCCGCTGAGTGAGGGAGGCCACCCTGAAAAAGCTGTGCCTGTGACTCCACGGCATCCGTGTACTCCAACCACGGAACACTCTGGAAAAACCCACACTACAGAAACACCAGGAAGGCCGGTGGTGCCAGGGCTGGGAAGGGAAGGGGTGACCACGAGAAGAGCAGGGATGCTGAGGGACACGACTCTTCTGCGCGGCACCGCACGGGATCACCACGGGCACCCACTTGTCAAAATCCAAGGGGTGTCTGGGCGGCTCAGGGCCCACTCGGGCCATGATCTGATGGTCTGTGAATTTGGGCCCCGTGTCGGGCTCTGTGCTGACAGTACAGAGCCTGCTTGGGATTCTCTCTCTCTTCCCGTCTCTCTGCCCCTCCCTGACTCCTGCTTTCTCTCTCAAAATTAGAAAAAGAAAAAAGAAAAAATCCAAGTACAAGATAGTAAACCTCTATGGGAAGATGGCTGGTAACGATGTATCGATGTCAGTTCCCAACTGGTGAGGACAAACAGCTGGGCTGACAGAAGTCCTCCTGGAGGCTAGAAACAGCAGCGGGAGGCGGGTGGAGGAGGGAGAAAGTCCTCCCTGTGGACACCCTGTGAGAAGGCCAATCAGCACCCGCCTCCTGGAGGGCTATGAACCCAGAACCTGCAGACCCCTGGCCCAGCTGCCCCGCTGGAGGTAATCTGCCCAAAAATAAAGGGCTTGCCTGGCTAAAGACATTGGGCGGAATAAACACGCGTATGCCTCTTCGACATAAAATCCCTAAGAAGTTTCCTTCGTTGACCAACAAACTCACGACAGCCTGGGAGGGAAACCATTGAGAGAGAAGACATTTTGAGTGGGGGGCTCCAGGCACGTCTCCTTGGAGACGAAGCCAGGGTGCCCGCTGTCCCTCCCACTGCCGCCCCCCAACACCTCTCGCACCCTCCCCTCCCCTGCCAACCAGCGACCAGCCCCACCCCCCCAGGGAGCACTGGGCAGAGGCGCTGGGACACCCTGTCCACCAGCCCCCTCTCCGGGCACCTCCCCAGGGCCCAGCACACTCCTTCCTGGCCCCCACGACTCCTGCTCTCCATCCCACCCACGGGCAGCGCAGACACCTGCTTGCTGACCCCCACTTCACAAACACAACTCTCCCCTGGAGCCACGTTCCCCGGGGTTTCTGCCCACAGTCCACTCCTTCACGGCCAACCCTCTTAAAGTGCCCCAGTGCTGCCTTTCACCCGCTCTAGACCGACCCAGCAGTGTTCCCACTGCTCCAAGGACACCGCGGTCACCAGTGACCCCATGTGGCTGAGCCCAGCCATCTTTCCCCACTCTGATCAGAGCTGGGTCCAGCCCAGCTGCTTACCCTCATCTCCCCTCTGGGCTGTCGTGACCCCACGCTCCCTCTTTCACTCTCCCTTTCCGGGGCCCTCTTTGGCCC
This sequence comes from Herpailurus yagouaroundi, assembly GCF_014898765.1. Lineage (NCBI taxonomy): Eukaryota > Metazoa > Chordata > Mammalia > Carnivora > Felidae > Herpailurus > Herpailurus yagouaroundi. Next base: position 249,823 of record NW_024412433.1, on the reverse strand, counting down.
TCTTCAGCCACATCTCTGCAAACAGCCGGCTCCCGGGCCGGGCCTGGCTCCTTCCCCTTCCCCAGCTACAGCTTCTCCAGGAAACCCCATTCAATCGTGGCTTTAAATACCCCTGACCTCATCCTGACACCACACGTACACGCACGCACACGCACACACGGGCAGCTCTGAGAGAATGGATGGTTTCCTGGCACCAGCATTTCAAACTCAACCCCTCTCAAAATCTTACGAGGGTAGGACTTACAAAAATACCATTAACTCTTTCTGGAAAGGAAGCAAACAGCAAACGGTGGTGAGTGAAGTGACCCACCAACTGTGTGCTTGCACCTCATTACGGCCCCTAGGCCCCTAGACAGGAGACCTGAGTAGGGGAGTACAGGACACACACAGTCCGGGCGGGTGGGGGAGGGGAACGGGACAGAAGCGTGGAGGCGCTGGGCTGTGGAACCCAGCAGCCCAAGCTCTAAGCACCACAGGAAGATGGGCTTCAACAGTTAGCTTCGAAAGCTGAGAGACATCCACCAGAAGCACAGAAAAAGAAACGAAAAAGCCTAACAAATTAAAACATAAAACGACAGGCACAGATTCCAACTTATCAATAATCACAATTATAAATGGATTACTCTAAAGGAAGGAAAGACAGGCTGCCTGGGTGGCTCAGTCAGCTCAGGGCACGATCTCATGGTTCGTGGGTTCGAGCCCCATGTCAGGCTCTGTGCTGACAGCTCAGAGCCTGGAGGCTGCTCCAGATTCTGTGGCTCTCTGCCCCTCCCCAACTTGCACTCTCCCTCCCTCTCTCTCAAAGATAAATAAACGTTTAAACAAATTTATTAAAAAAATGCAAACACTCTCAGATTGGGTTAAAATATAGCTAAAAGATAGAGGAATATAAAAAGCTTTCAAAGGTAAGCAGGTAAAGAATACTCAAATTGGGACAGAAAGGGGCATTCCGTGGTGGTAACAGTCAGGACCACTTGGGCATCTCACACAGGGCCGCGGGACGCGTGGCAGCACCAAGCAGACGCCCAGGAAGGATGGGCACGTCACCCTTCTGTCCCCGAGATAAGGGACTCGGTGAGTCAGGACACAGACCTGTTAACAAGCCAGACGGAGGCTCAGTGAGACAGAGAGCCATGGAACCAACAAGCGGGGAGGATACATTCTTCTCAAACCACAGCGAAACAGTCACGACAACAAGCTGCATATTAAGCCACAACGAAATCCTGAAAGGGGCCAAAAATCAAATATGACCTTAAAACAATAAAGTTTAAAAATAATCACAAAAAAGGGGAGGAGGTTGAGGGCTGGGAGAAACGGGGAGGGGATCGACAGGACACTAGTCCTGATGCGTGGAGAAAGTACACGATTAGGGAACCACTGCCCCGTGCATCTGAAACTCGTGCAACCCTGCACGTCAGCTACGCTGGAATTAAAAACACACATTTTGAAAGAAAGAGAGAAATGGAATATTTAAAACCGCCAAAAAAAAAAAAAAACCCTACAACAAAATTAGCTCCCCTCCCCCAACTTGAAAAATGTCAACGCCCTTCTAAATAACTCAAAGAGGGAAAACAGACTGAAATTAGAAACTATTCAGAAACGACCAGTGATGAGAGCTGCACGAGACAAATCCTCTCGGGCCAATGGGACGGACACACCTCCACCTGCAGGCATCCGGAAACACCCTCTTCCCCCCAGGAGCCAGAACCACCAAGAAAACCAAGTAACAGTGGAGAAAGCAGAAAGAAGTGAGGATTAATGAAGCGGAAACAAGGTGGCCTTGCTCAATGGAGCAAAGGAAAGACCCGAAACAGTGACGGCCCCTGGGAGGCTGGCCAGGAGGAGAAGGTACCATAAAGTAGTGAGCGGGTCTACCTCCACCAGTAAGCACATCGGTGACCCTCAGCTGGGGCTGTCCCTCCCCCAGCGTGCACTTTGCACAGGATGGGGCTGTTTTCTTGCTTTGGTTTCATATTGTGCGCGGCTGCTGCCCTGGGATCCAGGATGTCCCAGCCCGTCACGTTAGGAGCCTCTTCCCAAAGAAGTGTTCGTTACGCCCGGGAAGACAAATATTGATCCAGATCACATGAACAACAAGTAGGAAAATGTTTTCCATGTATACTTAACAAGTAAAGTACATAACACTCAAAATGTAGAGAATATCTAGAAAGCAGTTTTTTACAAGTACTAAGTAGAAAGGTAAGGTGAAAAGTAGAAACGTAGCTGAGAAGCTTACAAAATATATATCCAACCTGCCTGTACCTATAGGTTGAAAGACACGTATGTGACAACACAGACGATAATCTAAAATATCATACAGGAAATTTTAACAAGGACCAGAAGTCAGGGATAAGTGAGAAATAGGATTTTTCACCACTTCTGAAGCCCCCTTATTTCCGTAGCATCTTAATTTTTATAAGACAGAACATATTCTACTTGAATAGATGTTTAAATTTTTTTTTTTAACGTTTATTCACTTTTGAGAGAGAGCGAGTGAGCAGGGGAGGGGCAGAGAGAGAGGGAGACACAGAATCCGAAGCAGCCCCAGGCCCTGAGTGGTCAGCACAGAGCCCGACGCCGGGCTCGAACTCATGGACCGTGAGATCATGACCTGAGCCAAAGTCGGCTGCTTAACCGACTGAGCCACCCAGGCGCCCCTAAGGTTTTTTATTTTGAAAGAAATGACGAGCAGGCGCACTAAAGTAACTATTGACGTTCAAAACGATTTAACTTCAAGGATATTCCTCAAAACACTAATGGAAAGAAACTCCCCACGATTTTAAGAGTCTCCTACCGCTTTTCCAACAGCTTGCTGAGCCTACTGCACTCACGTCAAGAGGTCAACTCGTCTGGAACCGTGGTTCGTGTGAGGGGTGCAGGAGCGGATGCCCCACCCCCACCCCCGGCCGGTGGGAAGCCACGCACTGGGGGTTCTGGCTCCCCCAGCAGACGGCACAGGCCTCCCTTCCCATTGGCCGAACCCTCAGAGCCGCAGACGCCCTTCGGGTGCCCTGGCGCGAGGCAGGGTCCTAACCCGGCTCCCCGTCTCCCAGGGCAGCTCCGATAGAGGCCTCCTCCCGAGACGCGCGGGTGCCCGGGGCCCGGCGGCCACGCGGCGAGAACCCCCTCCCACGGCCGGGCGGCGCGGGGGCCGCGAGGCCGGTACTGACCGCGGCTCAGGGGCAGCAGGCTGCTCAGGTAGGGGAAGCTCGCTCTCCGCAGCTCGTCCAGCTTCTCCTGCAGCTTGCGCACCTGGCTGTCGGAGCGGCTGACGCGCTGCCGCAGGGTCTTCAGCTCGCCGTTCTTCTTCTCCACCTGCTCCCGCAGGCAGCACACCTGGCTCTTGTTCTGGCGGGACGAGAAACAGTAGGAGTGCAGCGAGTCGATGAGCCTGCAGGCCCCCGACGCCGACAGGATGACCTCGTTGATGGACATGGGGCTGGCGTCACTGTGCTCGCTCTGCACGGCTTCCGCCGCCGGCTTCGGGGTGACGTCCGTCGGAGGGGCGGAGGGGCTCTGGGAGGGCTTCTGAGGCGTCGCCGTGAGCGATGAACTCGGGGGGCTCTGGGCCAAGCCCTTGTCGGGCCCCAGGCTGGTCCCGCTGCAGCCGGGCTCCACGTCCCTCTTCGGCCTCTTTCGGTCAACGGGCTCTCGGGGCACAGACGCCCTCTCTCGCGCGTGCTTGGAGGAGAAACTGTAAGAATGAAGTGAGCCAATGAACTTGCAGGCCCCAGACCCTGGCGGGGTAAAGTCATCCACGGAAATGCCGCTCTTGTCCACCAGGCCTCCGTCGGGCGCGGCGGCGCTCTCACCGCCGGCGTCTACTGCAGACGCCTCTGCTTCGCCCTGACTGCTGGCGGCGGCGGCGGCGGCCGAGCCATCGGCCGGAGTTCCTGCTGGGGCCTGCGGCGCCCGCTCCCGACTGGCGGCTTCCTGGGCGGCCCCGGGGGCGGTCTCACCCTGCGGCGCGGCCTGCTTCACCTTCCGGGCCCCGGGCTTGGCCATTGGGTTTGCACCTGAGGACGACGATGCACCTGCAGCTCCTTTTCCGTCCGCCCCGCTCGCGTGTCCCCTCAGGCCCCCCGAGGCCTTTCTGGTGTCCTTCCTCCTCGTGCGGCCATGGCCTCCGGTGCTCCTCTTCTTCTCAGGCAGGTGGAAGATGGAGGGGACGGCCGTGGGCTTGAGCAGGCGATGCTGGTCCTCCAGCCTCTTGGAGAAGCTGTCTTTGGTGAAATGTTCACTGCAGAGAAAAGAGTACTTGGTGGGGGTCCAGTTGTCCCTCTGAACAGCTTTTAACCACTGGATCAGACGCTTTGAGTCCTTCAAGGGGAACCTGCAGGAAGAATGACAGAGAATTAGAAAAAAAGAGCTAAACGTCTCCTCCTAAATTTATCAATCACGAAAGCAAAACAAGTGGTTTTGCAAATACCCAATGCCGCGTTGACTTTACTCATTTAAAACTTAAGTAAAAACGTAAGGGACACCTTCTGTTCGTAAGTGATTGTGAGATAGAAGCCAGCCAGCCTCACCACCTGCCCACAAGGAGCTCACGGTTTGTAGGGCAGAGAACGAAGGTAACTCCTCCCAGGCTGTGGTGAATGTCCCGTAGGGACACAGAATGCTCGGAGAGATCGCCCAGGAGGGCGTCCGACTACAGGAAAGGCTTGGGGAAGCCCTGGGAATAGTTCCTCGAAACGCACAGCACAACTGCCCTCCTGGTGTGCCTCGGAGGCAGGATGCCAGGTGCGAAAACAGGGACGGCTGGTCTCCTAGTTAGGGGCCAGGTCAGGCGCTGGCCAGCAAGGGGTCAGGAGAGCATCCCAGACGGTCTGCCTGATGCCCGACCCTCACAGCTAGAGCTGTGACTCCAGCAACTGAGGATAATTCAAAGCTGCAGTCCTGGGTTTCTACTACATTTCCATGGCCGGGAGCGAAAGTGTCTTTTAAAAAGCAACTAACTCGGGGCGCCTGGGTGGCGCAGTCGGTTAAGCGTCCGGCTTCAGCCAGGTCACGATCTCGCGGTCCGTGAGTTCGAGCCCCGCGTCGGGCTCTGGGCTGATGGCTCAGAGCCTGGAGCCTGTTTCCGATTCTATGTCTCCCTCTCTCTGCCCCTCCCCTGTTCATGCTCTGTCTCTCTCTGTCCCAAAAATAAATAAATGTTGAAAAAAAAAATTAAAAATAAATAAATAAATAAATAAATAAATAGCAACTAACTCCTAGAAAACACTAAAACACTTAGCAGTCGTTTCTTCTCATTGTTAGACAAGATCCCTATTTACAAAAGTCCGGACCAAACTCTGCCCTGGGGGTGGGGTGGGTGGTTCCTCCCAAGGGCTGCCTCTGCCCCACCTGAGGCCACTGTGGACCAGGACCAGGGCCAGGGCCAGGCAGATACTAACGCGCCCCAGGAAGCCCCATGCAACGTGCCCTTCCACACTTCCTCAATGCTTTGTGAGCCCATTTCCCCAAGACCCTGATCCCCATACCCTTTGCCCTTACCAGCGAAGACCACTATGGATGCCGGCCAAGAGAAGCGACTCTGCACTGATTTGCCTCATCTGTGAAAGCAGCATCAAAACTTTCCGGACACAGGGTCTGAGCAAAACTCCAGAAAGCACGGTGGCTGACCTCTAAAACAATCTGCTATCAGCTCTTTTGATAGATTGTAACAACTGAAGAACACAAACCCCTGAGAACTCCCAAGGAAACTACCGGCAACCAACGGGATTCAAGTTTTTAAAACAGCAAACACAAGTGTCTGCGCGGAGGCTTTCCAGGGAGCGAGTCGAGGGAAGAGGACGGGCTGAGAGCGGCCCTTTTCCAGAATCCCTCAGAGAGGGGGGCCAGGCCCGGCCAGGAAGAAGCGGCCAGGAGCGCCGGGTCCAAGAGTGGGCCTGGGAAGCCCCCCCTGTGAACAGCGGGCCTCGCCCTGCTGGTGCGCAGGATGCAGCCAGCACGACTGTCCAGGGACGCACCTGAGCGCGGCAGGGCCACCTCTCGGCGCGACCGCCGGGACCCTGCTGCTGGCAGAGCGTGTGGCAGCGCGTGTCAGTCCTCGAGGCACAACTTGCATCTGCTCGGCCCCAGTCCTGATCACTCGACTCAAGGCAGGCTCCCTCGCGATCGAAAGAGCACAAAAGTCACAGCAAACGCAAGAGGACAACTAAGCTAAGAGCGTCTCCAGGACACACTGTCTGGAAACCGGCGGGGCCAGCCCGAATCAATGGAGCGCAGGGTGGCCGCGGGGCGGAGGTGAGAGAGGGTGGTGGCGGCCGTAAGGTGGGCGCCGGGCGGCCTCCACGTTGGCGTGGGGTAGGTGCCCGGTGGCGGAAGGGCGAAAGGCCGGTGGCCGCAGAGCGGCCGCCGGTGGGCGCCGGGGTGGCCGCGGTGGACCGAGACGCCCGGCCCAGAGACGGCGGCCCGGGCCAAGGTCACACAGCGCCCCGCGCTGACTCACTCGCGGGACCGGCCCCGAGGCCCGGCGCACCGAGGGCCGCCCGCCTCGGGCCGGCACGCGCGGCCTCAG
>NW_024412433.1:224043-242897 GCF_014898765.1 Herpailurus yagouaroundi | reverse complement strand
GGCGGCATGGCGCGCCGGCCGGTCCGTACGGCAAGATGGCCGCGCCGGCGGCCCGGGCGCACGGCGGGCTGACGCGCCCCCCCACCCCGGGGTCCCGCCGCCCGCCCGCGTCTGCTTCCGCTAGCCCAACGGGTCGCTGCCGAGGTCCCCGGAGCGAACGGTGCAGGCCGCCAGGGAGCGGAGCGCGCGGGCCCAGCCCTCGGCTTTGGGCCCCGCCGTACGCCAAGATGGCGGACGTGCGCTTCCAGCCTCACTTCCGGCCCCGCCCGCTCCCGCTAGGCCCGGATTGGCCCCGGCAGCGGCCCGTCGCGTCGCGCTGCGGAACCGTCGGAGCGACGCCGCTCTCAGTCGGCGGCCGGAGAGGGAAGATGGACGCAGGTGAGGGCCCGAGCGGGCGCTGGGCTACCCGCGGGCTGCGCTCTCCTGGCCCCTCGGCCGCCGGGGTGTCGCCCGGCCTCGGCGGGCATGAGGGCTGGGCGCGGGGCCGCGGGGCGGAGCTGGCCTTCACGCGGAGCGGGGCGGGGACGGCGTCCGTGGGGAGGCCGGCGCGGATGTGACAGCGGGTGTTTGCGTGTCTCGGCGCCTTCTCGGTCCCGCCCGGGCGCCCGGCGACAGGCCCAAGGCCAGCTCGGACGAGAAGGGGCCGCGTGGAGTCCCAGACGGGACACCGCCTCGGTGTCGGGCGCTTGCTGGGGGTCGGGCGGAGCTGGCTCTAGAAACTGCGGCCGGAGAATGCCTTGTCTTCCCCCACCCGCTCCCCATGCCCCGGGAATTAAGAAGTGGAGGACACTCTTGAGCTCTCTGGAGGCCAGAAACATACTCACGGCACGCGCTTCTTCTTCTTTTTCTTCTTCTTTTTTAAATTCAGTGACCAGTAGATCATGCCAGCTTCCTTTCCGTGGTTGAAGAGAGCACCTGAATTCATCTCATCATAACTTAACTTCTTGGGGTCCTAATGCAAAGTATGTGGCCGAGCGGGAGGGTGTGTGTATTATCCGTGTGTACACGTACATGTGCGAATATCCGCATATGTGGTGTTTTGGTCTGTCTCATCGTGCTTCTGTTCAGAGGAGAGACCGTCCCTTCATTTTTGCTGGCAAGCTATTTTAGGTCTTTGTTCAGTAGCCTTGAAAGCATTTCCAGGGCAGTCTTAGTCTTTTCGTTCATTATAGGGAGTGATTGGCCTTCAAGCACCGCTCCCCTCCCCCACCTGGTTTCATCCCACCTGGTTTCATCCCACCTGTCATCCTGGATGGCATTGTTTGCTGTGTCTTTCTTCTGGCAATGGCAACAAAAACTTACTGAAATCTCAGTTTGGAAATGAATGCAAACGTGTATGGCCAGTATTCAATGATTTGTAGCATCTTGTCCTTTAAATGTGTTGGGGAGGCTCAGTCAGTTAAGCCTGCGACTTCAGCTCAGGTCATGATCTCAGGGTTGTGGGTTCGAGCCCCGTGTCAGGCTCTGTGCTTCTGTGCTGACAGCTCGGAGCCTGGAGCCTGCTTTGGATTGTGTGCCTTCCTCTCTCTGCCCCTTCCTCGCTCGCGCGCGCGCTCTCTCTCTGTGTCTTAAGAATAAATAAAAACATTAAAAAATAATAATAAACGCGTTAAGTTGTGGTGGACACTTGCCCAGATTCCCAAAAGAGCAGGTTAAAGAGGTTATTTTTTGTGAGGTTTGTTTTAAAAAGAAGTGTCAGAGAGTGTTTTACTGTTTGCTGGGGGCAGGGGGCACAGGGTGGAGAAAGGAATAGAATTATTTACCCACTTTCTTGATGTTAGCCCTGCCCAGAAACTGTAGACCTTTGACATGGGAGAGTTGGTTAAGGGGGAAAACATGGTTTAATGCTGGTTGTATTGCCGTGCACGTGAAAATCAGCAGGTTAAAGTTAGGGGTAGCCACGTGGTGGTTCCCTGAAGTCATCTCCAGGGAAAACACCAAAGCTGTTTCAAAGTACCAGAAGGTGTTTGCATTTGAGGGCCTCTGTTGATGCTGATGAAAGTATGTGTGGTATCTGTAAGGACTCCAGGGATCAGGGGAGACTGGATCGTTAATCATCCCTAAAAGGATGCACAACATCACGTCTTTGCTGTTTGTGTTGTGTTCTTCTTTTTTTTTCTTCCCAGTTTAATTTTTTTTTTTTTTTAATTTTTTTTTCAACGTTTTTTATTTATTTTTGGGACAGAGAGAGACAGAGCATGAATGGGGGAGGGGCAGAGAGAGAGGGAGACACAGAATCGGAAACAGGCTCCAGGCTCCGAGCCATCAGCCCAGAGCCCGACGCGGGGCTCGAACTCACGGACCGCGAGATCGTGACCTGGCTGAAGTCGGGCGCTTAACCGACTGCGCCACCCAGGCGCCCCGATTCTGCCTTCTTTGACCAAATCTTATGCAATTCCTGGTGGTTCTGTTTTTACAGTGATCCATTTGATAAACTACATTTATTGTTGAGTGAGAGGTTTGTGTTGGGCATTGTTCTAGGCCCTGGCTAGAGACGTGAACAGAATAGACAAAAGCCATGCGGCTCACGTGGGAGCGGGATGTGGGCCAGGAGGGTTGGAGTCATGGGCAGGGTGTCTCTGCAGACAGAGGTAAGTTTTAGCTGAGACCCAAAAGCAGCGTAGGAGGAAGGGCAGGTGGCCCAGTGTGGCCGGGGTGCAGCAGGTTGGATGAGAGCTTAGGAGCTGAAGGCAGAGAGACGAATTGGGCCCAGGCACAGGACTGGGCTGTTTATTCTAAGCAAGTTGGTGACTCTTTGGGAGGTTTTGAGTGGAGGAGTACCGTGATGGGAAATGTGTTGCACACACTCACTCTGGCTCTTCCGTCCGGGAATGCTGCTTGTGCTGAGAGGGGCAAGGGCAGAAGCCAGGAGGCCGGTAGGGAGGCTCCAGTAGGGACGCTCTGCTAGGGACACTGGTTGGGAGCCTGTTGCAAGGAAGCCCAGCGGACCTTACTTAGTTGGGTCAAATTCTGGATGTGTTGGAGGCTTGAGACAACAGGACCGTCTGTGGGTTGGAGGTGATGGGGCGGTAGGAGGGGTCGAGAGGAAGGAGTCGAAGGTGGGGCTGAGGTTTGTGGCCTGAGCTGAGAAACTGCCGGGGAGGACCTTGGGAGTGGTGCCCGTGGGGAAGCTGTTGGGAGTTTGGCTTTGTACGTGTTGACTATTGTTCGACATCTGCTTTGTGACGTCCGGGGAGGTTTGGGTCCCCGGCCTGGAGCTGAGGGCGTGGGCCTGGACTAGAGGTTCAAGTGTGTGGGAAGCCACTTTGGAGGAGTTGCTGATGGTCTGAAGAGAAGGAAAAAGAAGGGGCCTAGGAGGGGTGCCCAGGGCTGCCGGCCGGGGCATAGGGGTCCAGAAGGCGGCAGGCTGGCTGCGGGCCCGTTGTGTTCTCCCCTGAGCCCCCAGCACTTGTGTCAAGACATGCTCTGGGTTCAGGGAACTGACCGGTGCCAGCGGTTAGAGAGCTGCACCGCCCGTCCCCTGAGGACAGAGCCGGCCGGCACCTTGTGCGCGCAGGCCTTCGCCCTGTGTCTGGTGCGTGGCTGGTAATTGAAGCAGAGGTTGAATCTGTGACACTTTCCCACTCTGCACTGTAAGGACTTCGGTTTGGAGAGTTTGCCACGTAAAGCTAGCCTGTTGTAACACGAAGGTGTAAACGGCGAGAAGGGGCTGCTGATCCCTGCGGGGCAGCAGGGTTCAGAGTGGCCTTCTGTCTGGGTGTGCTCATGAGCGCGTTATTTTCTAGTTCTTGGCGTCGCTAACGTTCCGGGTACTTTTCCTGTCTCTTCCTTCTATTCAGAATTGAACTGCCAACATCTTCATGTAAACTATTTGGGATTTTAGAAAGTAACTACTTGCAAACCTGCTATTTTAAACAGACATTTTCTGGGCTGCCTGGGTGGCTCAGTCGGTCGAGCATCCGACTCTTGGTTTGGGCTCAGGTTGTGATCTTACAGTTCATGGGTTTGAGCCCCATATCAGGCTCTGTGGTAACAGCATGGAGTCTGCTTGAGACTGTCTCCCTCTCTCTCTGCCCCTCCTCTGCTTTCTCACTCTCTCTGTCTCTAAAATTAAAAATTAAACGGGGCGCCTGGGTGGCTCAGTCGGTTAAGCGTCCGACTTCGGCTTGGGTCACGATCTCGCGGTCCGTGGGTTCGAGGCCCGCGTCGGGCTCTGGGCTGATGGCTCAGAGCCTGGAGCCCGCTTCCGATTCTGTGTCTCCCTCTCTTTTTGCCCCTCTCCCGTTCATGCTTTCTGTCTCAAAAATAAATAAAACGTTAAAAATTTTTTTTTAATTAAAAAAAAAGATTTAACTGTAAACATTTTTTTTTAATGTTTATTTTTAAGAGCCTTTGAGAGAGATGGAGAGGCAGAGCACAAGCGGGGGAGGAGCAGAGAGAGAGGGAGACAGAATCAGAAGCAGCTCCAGGCTCCGAGCTGTCAGCACAGAGCCTGATGTGGGACTCGAACTCACGAACCATGAGATCATGACCTGAGCTGAAGTCGGGGCTGAGCCGCCCAGGTGCTGCTTAGCATAAACGTTTTTAAAGGAAAGGGAGAACGCTTCTTTTGATTTTGTTTATAAAACATGATCTCTCAGAAGCTGTAGGTATTTTGGGGAAATGTCTTTGAAATGTGATGCTTTACAATAAGCTTGAAAGGAGCTAGTGGTGTGTGTATTTTGTATTTCTCCCTGGTTGGGTTGCGGTGTGATTGGTACTAAGCGGAGAGAAATTGGTGACATTCGTTGAGCACAGTTCCCTATTTTTGTGTCAAATTAATAACATAAATCAGAACATTTCTTTCCTGATGGAATTAGCATGCTATTAAAGGGTTTTCTGCTCCTTCTTCGGATGTGATCAGGGAGGAAAATGTGGAAAATCAAGTGTCTGGGACCCAGGTGACCAACCGAAGGCAAGTGCCTCTGAAGGAGCCCCTTTCTCACAGCGAATGGCACCTGTCAGCCCTTCTCGTCCTGCGCGTCACCTTAGTGGGGGTTAGTCATTTCCTGGGAGTCGGGAGACTGGCGGTCTTTTCGGGATTTGACCCTTTTTAACATGGAAGGTATGTGAACTGCTTCACACAGGATTGAGATCACACGGGATGGTGATGAAATTAGATAAAGGGCTCATCAATTTGCCGCAGCCTCTCTGGGAAGGAGGCAGAGGCCGCCGGCCGGTGTGAGCGGAGTTGGTAGACGAGTGGCCTCCCGTGTTGGCCACTTTGTTCAGGCGTTGCGAGCTGAGTTTTAAAGGGGGAAAGTGCTAGTTTGTCTATTGAACTGTTTTCTGAACGGGTGTCCTGTAACATTTTCCATTCTGCAGGGTCATTAATATGTGTTTTGACCAAATTAACACGAACGGCAAAAGTGTTCTCTGAGGGGAAGGGAGATTTAGTTCCATCCCATGAAATGTGAGGTCCAAGAGGATATGAAAGGGAGGAAGAGGGGATGCTGAAAACCACGGCTGGGTGCCACACATGTTACTGGGACCTTGCACCAGCCTGTGTCCCCACCCCCCCTGGGCAGAGCCAGTGGCTGTGTCCCTACTCCGTGGTCAGGGAACCCGGGCGTGCATCCTGCAGCCAGCAGGTGGGCTCTCTGTGCCCAGAACCAAATCTTCCAGCAGCTACAAAGTTGAACTTCGGACGTGCATGGATTTAGGAAAACATTGTCTTTGTTGGAGAGTACAATCTGGAAGGGCCAGGAGCTTGCTGGTGTGGTCCAGGCTCCGTGAGGGTGCCGGGCTGTGGGGGCACCAGGCGGGTCCTGTGGATTGCCGGGCAGGGTGGATTGCCGGGCAGGACTCTGGTGGCTGCACGGGGACGAGGGGTCCTTCGGTTGCGTTCCTGGGCTGAACTGCCACAGGTCCATGGGACTCGTCGCAGTGGCTGGCATCTGCGCTCTGAGCACGGCCCTGCGTCTATGAGGGAGGTTTGGGCCTTAGATGCAGTTTTGTGCTCCTGCGGGTTGTGTTCCAGGCCAGCTTCCTGCTCACATGGCCCTGGGGGCCACAACTCAGTTACAGAGCGTGGGGGCTTCTCGTTCCTGGCTGTGGCATTGCCAGCATGGCCAGCTCGGTCGCTCTCAGGGGACCCACCCTGAACCTCGCTTCCTGTCGCCCCTTGTGGCACAGAGCCTTTCAGGTTTCCTCCTCACACCGTCCCTGTTTTACCGATGAGAGGACCAAGGCAGAGAAAGGTCACCACCAAGTGAGGGTGAGCCTTCTGGTTCCACACGGCGGGGAGTGTGTTCGACAGGCAGGGTCCCCCAGGACCGGGAGGCGACCACGGTCCCTGTCTGAGGATGCCGCGGTGCGCTGGGGGCAGTGTGTCTGCAGCTGGTTCCAGAGGCAGATGGTATGTGACTTGCACCCCCCCCCCCCCCCCCCGGGGCGGTCAGTGGAGGGGCAGGAGCAGGAGAAACAGTGGTGTGAGGGGACATGGGGAACGGGCACGGCAGCGCTCTCTGGGGACCCGCAGATAACGTGTGCCCTCGCTTCAAGGCTCCTGCTGATCTGGCAAGAGCTGGGGTCACTCCCTGGTGTAGTTCATTCCCTTCAAGTGTCTGGCTCCTTGCTTGCTTTTGGCTGGGGCAGTAAAGGATCTGAGGGCACACAACCCATAATTTTGTTAGCTCTGGGACGAACTTTGGTGACCGGTGTTAAAGGAATGCCTCTTACTCCTTTCCCTCTGAAGTTGGCGTGGTTGCCTATAAACTTTGCTAGTAAACCTAAGAAATACACCTGCTTTGCATTTTGCCACCTCATTGATGAAAACCTCTCAACTTCAGAGGGGCCCCGGCTTTCACACGGAGTGGTGGCCCTTTGACGTGTGCCGCACCCCTGACGCGGTGCACGGGGGAGATGCCGCCCGGAGTACTCGGTAGCTCTCAGGGTCGTCAGAGACCCCTTCACCCGTAGTTGACGGCTGCGGCCGTAGGAGGACCTCAGACGTTAGTAGGGCAGGATGAGAGTGTGGTCCTGTGGTGGTGTCACTTGAGACCAGACAAGCTGTTTGCCCCCTTTCTCCTTGAGAATAGCTGAGTGTCCGCGTGGGTTACGGCCCAGAGGTCCGGATGAGAGAGAGAGAGGTAACAGGCATGGCGGTGTTTACAGCCCTGTGAGAAGGTGGAACGCGAGTCCGTTCCCGCGTAGCGTTTGCAGTTGTGTGCGGAGACCAGAATTGTCCCTAACAAAGGAGGGGGAGGTAGCCTTGGGCTGGGGCTCTTCCTCACGGTGGAAGCGTGGGCAAGTCACACGCACCGAGCGGGGCCCCTGCATGTGCCCGAAGCCCAGCGAGTGACGCCCCGGTGCCTGCATCCTGCTCAGGCGCTCTGGGCGGCGAGGCTTCTCTGGAAGCGCAAGACTGTTCTGATGCCATCTGATTCGGGGTGGGAAAAAAAGGCAGGGCTGGGTCTGGGTTCCTGACAGCCAGGGGCTTCTTTAAGTAGCCAGCACGGGGTCTTCTGTTGCTGTGGATGTCTCTGTTGGCGGAGCACTGGCGGCCAGCCCCGTGACGGGCATTAGCACGCCTCCAGCGCAGCCTCGCCTTGTGGAGGGAGTACAGTTGCGCGCCTTTGAGCCTGCAGGTCTGCGTCCTCGTCCTCGATATTAATGATGCCAGCTGACCTCGGAGCCCTTCAGTCTGCCAGCTTCTGTGTGAGCGCCTCGCGGGGAGGATTTCACAGACACTTTGCAATCGCACTGCGAGAGCATCCTGTTACTTTCCCCCCTACCCCCCCATATTATGGGCAAGGAAATTGCTACACCAGGAGGTCAAGGAGCCCAAAGAACTTAGAAGCTGTGAGTGCCTGAGCTAGGATTTGAACCCCTACTGCCAGCGCCATACCCCCGACACCCCCAGGGGATCGCACACAGCACAGACCGATACACTGGGACGTTCACGCAGGAAACTGGGCGCTTGAGCGCTCAGGGCATGGACATCTGTGCAGCGGGACACCGTGAGACTGGTAGACATTTGCTGGAGCTCTGTGTCTGTGTGGACTGACCGCGTTGTTGTCCAGAACAGAGAGGAGGAAATCAGGGGTGTGGTGTAGTTCCTTTGTGGATCCACACGTAGACCTCTGGAAGGAGATTCACCGCTGGGTGTGAAGCTGCAGATGATTTTTTATAATATTTTTGTAGTCTTGGGGTTTTAAAAATCAATATATCGTTGTTACCAAAAGGTGAGGCTGTTGTCAAAAAGTAAATTCATGTGCGGGAGAAACTATTATGATAGATTTTCCAAAGATTTTGGGGAAGCTACAGGTGAAGGGTACAAGTGACTAGGTGCCACTGAGGCTTGGGAGCTAGCAGATGAGAGCTGTGCATTTTTGTTCCATGAGGAGCAGCCACAGAGTTGGGGGGCCCGGGACCTACTGTGCACCTTGCCTCGTGGGTGTCTGTGCTCTGCCGGGTCTGGAGACTGTGTGCACAGGGTTTCCTCAGCCGGGTCCAAGGACAGAGAGGGACCCTGGGCCTCTAGTTTCTTAGCTGAAGCAACACAGTATTAAGTGGTGCTCAGGACTTGCTAGCTCCACACACGGCAACCTCCTTAGCAGGTGGGAGCCGGTGGCCTTGTTCTCAGAGCGTCAGTGAAGTGGAAACAGCTTGCAGGGGCCTCTGGGTCTGTTTCTGGGAGTCTGTGTCCCGCCCTCTGCATCTGGCTTCATCGTCCAGGAGCTTGTTTTCTTGCCCCTGAAGTGCCTGCCTTCCCCCACGGCATCTGGACACATGCTCCCAGGGGACATTTACTCCACCGTCTGTTCAGTCTGCAGGCCCCCGTGTGCACTGAGATGCCAGGGCTACTTTTGTCCTGTAGGTTTAAATTTAAAACAAGTACTTAATGGGGCACCTGAGTCTAGATTTTGGCTCAGGTCATGGCCTCAGCATGGGACCAAGCCCAGCATTGGGCTCCACGCTGAATGTGTAGCCTGCTTGGGATTCTCTCCCTGCCCTGGGCCTAGCCCAGTGGGCCTCACCTACGTGTCTGCCGGAAGGTGAGGCTCGGGCCGGGAGGGGGGTGGGGGGGGCAGATAGCTGGCACGACCCTGCGGAGATATAGAATTCCACCTAGCTCTTTATACAGAAATGCTAGAGATAGTCTCTGATGCTGTTCTCTGAAATCATAAAAATGGGATCACTGTGTGTTTGGTTTCAATAGCTACTCTGACCTACGACACTCTTCGATTTGCCGAATTTGAAGATTTCCCGGAGACCTCAGAGCCTGTGTGGATACTGGGTAGAAAATACAGCATTTCCACAGGTATTAGCCGTGGTGAGGCCTGCTGTGCTCACGGGGCTCAGTCTACAAAAAGCGTTTTGTGGTAATAATAGTTACCTGCTAAGTTTCTGTGACACCTGATCTACCAAGTTAAGGCTGTGTTTTCTTCTTTTAAATAATCCCTAGAAAAGGATGAGATCTTGTCCGACGTGGCGTCCAGACTTTGGTTTACATACAGAAAAAACTTCCCAGCCATTGGTAAGTACTCTGTCTGTTACAACCTGTGACGATACGTACGTCGTATGAGGAGGGAAACTTGACAGTTAACTTCAGGATGCTAGTTATTTTTCACTTCGTTTTAATTGTTGTAGCAACCTGAACTAAATATAAGCCGGCTGAGGGCTCGCCCCTGGTGTGGCAGAGTCAGGGGCCAAACCCAGGACTCCTGATTCTTCCGAGGGCAGAGATTATCGGTGTGCAAGTCAAGGTTTCTTCCTGGGACCTGAGATCAGGATAATGAGTCACAACCGGCATTTAAAAATGCAGAACAGAAGGGGACACGAATTGGTGTGTTACCGTAGCGCACAGCGTGTCAATCCAGGAGGATCTAGTTTGTGTGTCTGAGTGTTGTCCCCGGGCCGTGGTGGTGACAGTTCGCTTCCTGCTGTGGGGCCAGCATGTGTGGAAGCCATTGCCCTGTATCCGACACTTTTAAAATTTTTTTTGAAGTTTATTTATTTTGAGAGGGAGGGAGGGAGGGAGACAGACAGAGAATATCCCAAGCAGGCTCCATTCTGTCAGCGCAGAGCCCAACACGGGGCTCAGTCCCATGAACCATGACCTCATGACCTGAGCCAAAGTCCGACATTTTACCAACTGAGCCACCCAGGCGCCCCCCTCACCCCCGCCCCCATTACCTTTTCCGATGTGTTCCGCACTTAGCCGTGGGAGAGCTGAGGGGCAGCGCACATACGTACGTGCCTACATACGTAGCACGAGCGTACGTCCCACTGAGAGTGACCCTTTGTCGTCGGGACCCTGGGGGTGGACAGGTTGGGCACCAGGGCTCGGCCTGGCCTTTGCCGTTTGGAGAACCTGACACTGGAGGTGGTGGGGCACCAGAAGGCCAACGGGTGGCTGGTCTCAGGCCCCTCACCCAGACGCGGTTTCCTGCGTCCCTGGAGTGAGGTGTGTGTGGCCGAGCCATGGTGCCTGTCGGGGAGCGTTGCAGAGTGCGGACCCGAGGCCTGTGCCACCACACACCACTGTCTGATGAGCCCTGTCGGCTGCGCCCTGGGATTGAGGCGGGGTGGGGGTGCCTGGCGGTGCTGGCAGGACCCCGCTGTCCTGTGGGTCTGCGGTCTGGGCACAGAAGGACAGGCCGAGAGGAGCCTTGTGCGGTTTGGTGAAGTCCTCGAGAAGGACGCGGCCTGCCTGTGAGGGCCACCATGGTCTCTTTCCTGCCCTGGCTATGCGGAGAGGACTAGTTTGTCTGGGGCGCTGCGCTCTGAAAGCCCAAGAGGCTTCGTGGGAGGGGCTGTCCGAGGCTCTGAGGTGACGTGGGCAGGGACAGTGGAGCCAGCTGGGGCGACCCTGGCATCTCTGCTCCTCCAGCACCTGCCTGTGGAATTGCGGGTGGATAGGACGTACAGGTGTCTCCTGGCGTGCCAGGGCCCATCCCGGAGGCACGCAGAGCTGCTCTGCCTGGTGGCCACACCCTCTGTGCCCCGGGGCGGGCCTGCTGCCAGGGCACGGGGTTGTTGCTGACCCCCCGGTTCTGCTCCTGCCCTGCGGCCGATGCGCCCCTGCCCGCTCTCGCAGCACCTGCGTCTCTGCCCTTCTGGGGCTTGGAAAATGGCTCCTGATTCAGCTTCAGGTTTCCTAGATTACTCACGAGGCTTCCTGTCTTTTCATGTGTTCCACACACTCTTAATTCTCTGCGACTTTCACCCATCTTGAGAGGATGGCAGGGTGCGTCACTGCCCACTAAATGTGCCCTTGGCATGAGCAGGCTCTAAATGGCCTGTCACCTGGGGTGCAGCTGAGGTGGCGTCCGGGCCTCCCGCCGGTGGCCTCCTGGCCCACCGGGCCCTCTGACAGCGAGGCCTGTCTGTCTGTCTGCCCTGCCAGGGGGGACCGGCCCCACCTCGGACACAGGCTGGGGCTGTATGCTGCGGTGTGGACAGATGATCTTTGCCCAGGCCCTGGTGTGCCGGCATTTAGGCCGAGGTGAGTTATGGCGCAGGGACGGCAGCGTTCTCAGCAAAGGGGACTGTGGGGTGAGGTCACCCAGAGTGATCACTGGTGGAGCAGAGACTGGGGTTCAGGGTTTTCTTGAGTGGTGACCCCCTGGGTTTCGTCAGCTCGAAAAAGTGACTGTAAAGGATACTGATGAGCGTTTGTCTTTCAAAAACTCTTTATAAAAAAGTCACTGAAACCACGTCTGTCTTCTGCGTGGATTTGTTCCGGTGGGTTAGCTCATACGTATTTGGAAGCTTGGAGAATTTGTTAACGTCAGGAAGGTTCAGGGAAGGGTATCCTCTGTGGCTTGGGTGTTCTAGAAGCGTAAAGGCCTCTCTCTGCTATTTGGGTACCGCTGACCTCTGCATGTCTCCGGTAGATTGGCGGTGGATGCAGCGGAAGAGGCAGCCGGACAGCTACTTCAGCGTGCTCAACGCGTTCATCGACAGAAAGGACAGTTACTACTCCATTCACCAGATAGGTGGGAGGCTGCGGATGTGCGGGGTCCCCCGAGAGCCGCTCTGCTGTGGGGTGTGCGAGGCGTGAGGCTGTATGTAGGTCATTCCGGCCCATAACCGGCGGGGCTGTGAAAGTCGGACCCTGCCCCCGAGGGTTCGTCCCGCTCTGCGCCCTTCGCGGGGTCCGAGTGCTCCTTGTGTTGATTCGTGTTCTCCTGCGGGGCAGGGGAGAGGCAGAGCTCTGAGAGACCCGGCCCTCCTGCTCCTCACCGAGGGGCTGGGGTCCTGGCTCGTAGTGAAGGGCAGCCCTGGCGTGGCCTCCGCGCCTCTCGCGAGGAAGCGTCCTGGTGTGCGTGGGGAGGGCCCGCTGGAGGCCGGGGTGGGAGCGCCCGTGCGGGCTTCCTGTGGAGCGATGCTGCTGCCGCTTCGCGGGGGTGGGGGGGGGGCGGGGGGGCGGGCTGCGGTGCCCGTCACTCATCCCGTCTTGTTTCCTGCAGCACAAATGGGAGTCGGCGAGGGCAAGTCCATCGGCCAGTGGTACGGGCCCAACACGGTCGCCCAGGTGCTCAAGTACGTGCCAAGCTCTGTCCCTCCCGTGTCCTGGGGCGTAGTGGAGCGCGAGACTCCTCTGAGTCTCACTTGCTGAAGGCCGTGGGGGGGGGGTCTTCCCCTCTTCCCCTCACGGGCGGCTGCACCAAGTGGTCTCCTGTGTGGAATTTCTGTTTCCCGATAAACGAACATCTTCACCCATATGGCGCACTTTGGGTGGGGCCCGTGTGTGTCGCCCGGACCACCCACTGGTGCTTTCTGAGGGTCTGGGAGGTTGACGCTGGTCTGGAGCGACGGCAGTGTGGCGTGGGCACCGTGGGGCTCTGCCCCTTCCCGGGGCCCCGTGTCTGCAGCTGCAGCTTTCCCTCCACGTCCCGACTCGTGCACGTGCTGCCCACCCCCCCGGGCTCTTCCCAGGCTCCTCGCTCAGCGGGTCTGAACCGGCCCTTGTCCTTCGGCCCCAAGCCCGCTCCTCCTCGTTACGGCGACGGGCTGCCAGCTCCGCCCGGCTGCCCTGGTCGCGTTTCCTGGGTTGGAGGAACCCAGATGCTGCCTTCTCTCGCACGTCCGCCTCCTAGCTGAGCCCCGAGCCCACCCGCCATCTGTGTTCTTTCCCAGCCCCCCATTTGCTCAGCCCCCCACCACATGCCCTCAAGGGCCCTGGGCCCAGCCCCGCGTGCCTCGGGAGCCTCGTCTGCGGATGGTCAGTCTCCCTGCATGGTGCGCGCGCGTGGTCGGTCTGTGTGGCCCGTGTGCCTGGCCTGTTTGTGCGGTCAGCGTGTGTGGTCTGCATATGACTCTCCTGGTGTGCTCTGTGCATACGGTCTGTCTTTGTGGTCCGCGGTGCACGTGGCCCGTGTGTGCCGTGGCTATGTGGTCCACGTGAGTGTGGTGTGCTGTCTGTGTGGTGTGCGTGTTTGCAGGTGTTCTCTGCGTGGCCTGTGTGTGTGGTCTGTGCGGTGTGCTGGTTTGCGTGGGTGCTCTCCATGTGCTCTGCATGTCTGGACACGGGGTCTGTCCACGGGCTCTGCATGTGGACTCTCCCTGTCTCAGCTGTTCCCTCGCTCTGCGTCCCCGCTGCTGCTCTGAAGAGCTCCTTCGAGGTTGCTGTCAGTCTAGTGGTCACATCTGAAGGCCAGGTTTGGGTCCTCTGTTTACTCCGCCGTCCAGCAGGTGGCCCTCGATGCAGGTGTTCTGTCTTGGAAACCCTGGGCTGCACGGTCATGCTCTCTGGTCCCTGTCGATGCCTCCATTGTGGCCACTTCGCCCCATCGGGGAGCACCGCAGGCCCGGCCTGGGCCCTTGGCCGCTGTCTCCGTCAGCACCGGCCTCAGCTGCTGTGTGCACGCAGCCGGCTCCCAGAGCCACGTGCCCAGCCTCCAGGCCCAGGTCCACATGCTTCCTCAGCATCACCCCTTAGGTGTCTGAGGGGCAGGTCAACCTAACAGCCAGAACCCAAAGCCGGCCCCCCTGCCCCCCCCTCCCCAGCCTGTTCCTCTACAGGGAACGGCAGTGCTGTCCTTCCTTCCAGAATTCAGGCCAACAACTGAGATCCTGCCAGACTCTTTCTCGGCACACCCTGTCCCAGTGTGTCCAGACTCTAACCAGGGGTCACTGCTTCCCTGTCCTTACCCTGGCCCAAGCCCCGTCTTTTGCCTCCTCCTTGGTCTTCCTTTTCTGTCATTCTTGAGTCTCTGTGGAAATAGCAGTAGGTGACGCTTTCACAAAGTGCAAGTTGACCACCTGCCTCTTCTCTGCTCGGAACCGTCCTGGGGCTTCCCAGCCGAGTCCAGGGAAAGCGGTGAGCACACGCGGGGCCCTGCCTCCACTGCCCACCCTGTGCTCGCTCCCAGGCACTCTGCACCTGCCCTGGAAGTGCCCCCCACTGCTGCTCCGTGCTTCTCCACGACGCCTGCTGCCCACACGCTTCTTCGGAACGTCAGCCTCACGAGGGGCTGCTCTGTGTCTTGTGCGTCCGTGAGTTTCGGGCCCGCACCTGGCCCTTGGCAGATGTGAGAGGGAGGCAGCCAGTGGCGTGTTGCACGCGCTCCCCCGGCCTCCACTCTGGCCTCCCGTTGGGAGCGGCTCTGTGTGGCTGCCCCGTGCCTTCCACGTGCGTCCCCAGACAAACCAGGTCCTCTCTGTCACCTGGGCGGCCCCACCCCGTCACCCAGCACCCAGGGTGCACTCGCCCACCTTCCTGCTGCACCTTCGGTTGCTCTCTGGGTTTCTTCAGAATCTTGTCTTTGGCCTCGGTTCTTTTCCGCTGCTGTTCGCAGTTGTGAAACCAGATGTCTGTGGGAGGACCCGAGTGCTGGTCAGTCTGGCACTTTTGGAGCTGCGTGTGCAGGTGCTGGGAGAAGCGGGGGGCTGGACCCGCCTGGGTCGGCCACACCCCCGGTGCCTGAGGCAGGGCTTGCGCCCCAGTTCCCTTTCCGCGTGCAGCTGGGTCAGGAGGTGATGCCGCGCAGGGCTCTGGCGCGGGGACTGTGTCCGCAGGTGGAGGCTGCGGGTGATGGAGGGTGCGCTGGGCCCAGGTGGGAACAAGCAGGCCGCAGCCTCGGCCTTCCTCCCGCCTGCGGTGCTGACCATCTCGGTCGTCATCTTTCTCATCCGCAGAAACTGCTAGAGCATTTGACGCTCTTTCCTTCACCTGCCCCGCACAAGTGAGATGTCTTTGATCGTGAAGGCTTATTGGTGTGTTCTCCCTTTTTCTGTCAGGAAGCTTGCTGTCTTCGACACGTGGAGCGCCCTGGCAGTCCACGTAGCGATGGACAACACGGTGGTGATGGAGGACATCAGTAAGTGAACGGGCATGCGGGGCTGTGGCTGGTGGGCCTCGGGGGCGGCTCCCTGGCCCACGCTGGGCGCCCCCCCCCCCCCCGGCGTGCAGGTCGGCGCCCCACGCGCAGGCCAGGGGACCCCTTGTTCTCTTTCAGCACACACCAGGCTTTGGGGAGGGCCTGGATTCTCTGTAGAGCTGGGTTGGGTCCCTTAGTGCCCCGTGCTGTTTTGTGTCCTCGTTGCAAGTGAAGTGTTCCGGTGTGCTGGGTCAGCCCCTCGCGGGCATCCGTGCGCCGCAAGGAAAGGCAGGAATGGCTTTCTGCTGCGCCGTCTCGGGCCAGCGTGCAGCAGGAAAGGGGACGTAGCTCTGTCCCTCCCTCTGGAAGGATCCACGGGAAACCTGGAGGCGTCCAGGCATGCTGAAGTGGTAGCCCAGGAGGAAAACGGCTGCATCTGGCAGATAGCCTCTAGAGAGTGAGTTTTGAATGTGGAGTTGACATCCTCTTGTGCTACCAAGCCGACAAAACTCTTGCGAACGTCTTAGTTTTTTCCTCGGGAACGCCTTTTCCCCACAGTTTCCCAGCCCTCCCTCCCTCCGGTCTTGTTGAAGATTGTCACATAAGAAAGAGCCTTGTGAGCCAGCTGATCTGCGGGAGGAGGTCTTGTGCTGTGATGGCGGGTGGGGGGCCCCCGCCACAAGCGCACCTGGGCCCGAGGCACTGCTGC
This sequence comes from Herpailurus yagouaroundi, assembly GCF_014898765.1. Lineage (NCBI taxonomy): Eukaryota > Metazoa > Chordata > Mammalia > Carnivora > Felidae > Herpailurus > Herpailurus yagouaroundi. The sequence goes on along the minus strand of NW_024412433.1, from coordinate 226,916 downwards.
TCCCCGCTGCCGACTGGCCCTTCCCCTCTTCAGCCGGGGGACAGCGTCCATGAGGTGTCAGGGGAGCCAGGGTCGGGCCTCCAGCAGGCAGCGGCCCTCTGCCCGGCCCGCCCTCCCAGCTCACCGACCCTGTGTCCCCTGAGGGCTGGCCGACCAGGGCCCCCACAGAAGGACACGTATCTTTTCCCTCTGGCTTCTCCTCACATTCTGTTTCTAGAAATGTTTGTGACACGTTGGACACTATGGAAACGCACAGAGAATGAGGGAAACGCCACTTGATTTTCTCACTTGGAAATGGTTCCTGTTGGCGTATAGACGGCCCCTCCTAGTGTGTGTCTCGTTTCTGAGAGCGGTCCTTACAGGCGTCAACAGCAGCCTCTTCCGTCAGTGAAACGTCACAGCCATCTGTTGTCTGTTCACTTCCCGATACACATCAGGGTTTTTTTGGCCCCGTTGTTGGGGGAACCGCTTACCTCAGGGTCTACCCAGTCAGCCTCCCAACCTGCCCTCAGACGAGCGAGGCTGGCTCCCTGGTGCGGTGCCAGGAGGGGTGAGGGACAGGCTGCTGTCCGGAACCTCCATTCCTCGGTGGGGAGGGTGCTGGCTGGCACCTGGAGGAGACTCAGCCACGTGGCTGGACGCTGGCTCCCGGCTCTCAGGGTCTCAGGTCGCCCGCGGCAGTGCTGCTGGAGACGAGGTGCAGATCCGGGGTTTGTCTGAGGACGACATGGGTCTGTTCTGGGCAGGGTTCCTAAGCGGGGTGAGTGTGGCCGCCCGGCCGTGATCAGGGCCCCGTGGTCCTCCCCTCCTGAGTCAGAAGCGCTGTATGCTGGTCACAGGGACGACTGAGGAAGGACAGCATCAGAACCCGACCCACAAGGACACTGGGGCTGAAGACGTGCAGAGACCTGAGGGGTGAGGGGTGCGTGGAGTAGACGGAGGTGCTTCCCAATGGCTGTGCTAATGCTTTTGGTTTTAGGAGCCCCAGGGGAGGCCCCGTGGGCCGCAGCAAAGGCCTGAGGGCAGCCTCTTTGTAGTCACGGGGGCTGAGGTCGTGGGCACAGGAGGAAAAGCTCTGATTCAGCAAAGCAAGTGGTGGAGAACCAGCAGTGGCCGAGCAAGGGCCGACCTAGTTTTCAGAGCCGCTTCGGGAGTGGTCAGCCGGAAGCACCCCGGGTGTGCAGGGTCAGCCGGAAGCACCCCCAGAGCCCCTCCCCAGGGAAAGCGCGGGCTTCCCACCTTCCCTCCTCTTCAGGGGAAGTGTGCTGGGCGAGGGGAGGCCTTGCTGGTTGGGATGTCCCCACCCACCTGCCCACCCTCCTTGGGGGGCCGGCCAGGACACCCAGAGCAGCCTCTGCCCCTGCCAGCGCTTGCCGTCAGTGGGTTTAGACCCTCGTGAACAAGCAGACAGTGGGAAGTCACTGGATCTGGGGAATTACAGATTGACAGAGACAGTCTGGTGTTGCGCACGAATGAAGGAAAACTAAACTCGAGCACAGCGGAGAAAGCATGTGGTGGCAAGACCCTGGTGGCAGAGATAAAACAGAGGTGGCTGTGGATAGAATTTTCAGGAGGCAAGGACAGGTGGCCGTGAAGGAACGGGAGGAAAGCTTCCCCGCTCCAGAGCAGGTGTTATCTGTAGAACCGGAGACCTCCGACTTTTTAGCCAAGAGTTGTTCAGATATGCTTGTTCCTGGTGACACTTCCAAGCTGCAGAGATAAAAGAGACACTTTTATAAGCACCCAATTGACGATGATAATAAGCTGCCTTTGAAGAAAGGTGATCCTACTGGCCTGGCTGTCTCTCTTCTGCCACAGGAGATGCTGGCGGAGACAGGTCAGCATCCCGAGGCAGTGGCCTGGCTTGTGAGCTGGGGGCCCAGGCGGCGTTCAGCTGTTGTCACTGATAGAAACACAGGGGGCTTTTACATGGTAAGGGTGTTAGAGCAGCACGACAGAATTGCCAGTGGGTGCCTGGTACAAACGAAAACCCGTTGTTCGTTAACAGCAGGACGTTTGCAGTGTTTGGGCCACATGCAGCCTTGGTGGGTCCCCAGAGTGCAGCAGTGACAGGCCCTGCTCCCGTCCTCTCTTGAGCCCATCCACATGAGATTCTGTGCTAGTGATGAAGATGCAGTGAACCAGGAAAGTGTCACAGAACAGTAAACAGACTAGGTGACAGGTTGAATATACGGAACGTGGAGTCACGGAGCCGCCCGATCACACCGTAAGAGAGGTTAGCAGATACACATTGAACTCTAGATTCTGGCCACAGAACATACCTTTTTGAAGTGTCCGTGTGTATAAACTAATGGAGACTAAATAGAAGACACGATACTACCTAGAGATTTGAAACCGGCCTTAGCTTTTGGATCAAAAGAAGTGAAGTTTACAGGCTCCGTATCAGAATCTGATGCATTCTAAACTCAGGAAGAGCCTGTATCTGCAGTACTGCTTGCCAGATACTAAAAAGTGAAAACACACGAAGCGAGCATATACTCAAGAAGTTAGGGAAAGAACAACAAAATTAGCTGAAGAAATCCAGGAAGAGTGGTATTCATAAAGACCAATTGATGATTACTGATTTAAAAGAAGGAATTGTAGAACTAATAAATTCTGGAGCTGGCTTTTTCAAAATAGCAATAACACATCACCAGGTAACTTTATCAAGAGAAAATGGGAAGGGGCACGTGGGTGGCTCTGTTTCATCATGACCTGACTTTGGCTCAGGTCATGATCTCAAGGTTCACAAGTTCGAGCCCCACGTTGAACTCAGTGCTGTGAGCGCAGAGCCTGCCAGATCTTCTGTCCTCCCTCCCTTCCTTCCTTCCTTCCTTCCTTCCTTCCTTCCTTCCTTCCTTCCTTCCTTCCTT
>NW_024412433.1:207241-224033 GCF_014898765.1 Herpailurus yagouaroundi | reverse complement strand
CTTCCTTCCTTCCTTCCTTCCTTCCTTCCTTCCTTCCTTCCTTCCTTTCTCTTTCTGCCACTCCCGCACTTGCAGTCTCTGTAAAATAAATATTAAAAAAAGAAAATGGGAAAAGCCCAGAAATCTGCTTTCAGAAATTAGATGGTAAGATTCTGACATCAGTTCTGTTACGTGGGCTTGCACCCCCCACACCAAGCAGTTCTGCGACACCAGCTGGGTGTAACTATGCTACGTTGTAACCCAGTTGGACACTGAGTTGAGGCAGCGTCAGACCCTGTGGGCTGAGGGCTCCGTTCCACAAGACGATGCCCCTCCTTCAGACCCCAGCGCCAAGACCAGCTTGTGGCCTGTGCTTCTGAGCTGTAGATGGGAGGTTCTGACCACCCCTTCTTCAGGTTTGGTGAACTTGCTTGAGCGTCTCTCAGAACTCACTTAGTAGATTCCCGGAGTGTTGGAAGGGACGCAGCTCAGGAACAGCCGGCTGGAAGGGGTGTGGAGCCTCCGTGCCCTCTCCGGGAGCACCACTCTGCCCGAATCTCCACGTGCTCACCCACCCAGAAGCTCACCGAACCCGGTCCTTTTGGGTCTCTACACAGGCTTTGTTACACAGGCATGGCTGATGGAATCATTGGCCGTTGGGGATCGATTCCGCCCCAGCCCCTCTCCCCAGAGGTCAGGTGTGGGACTGGAAGTTCCAGCCCACCCGTAGAAGCTTTGGGGAAGTCACCTCATTCGTACAACGAAAGACACCTGTGTGGGCCTCATCACTTAGGAAAATTAAAGGGTTTTAGGAGCTCTGCTAGAAAACCAAATACGTGTTTCTTACAGTAAATCACAATATTAAACAAGGATTAGCCAGAGATGAAAAGAAAGTTGAATCCCTTCCTCACCCGTTCTTTCATCTTCCAAGTATGTATTTTTAAAGTAAGAGACAGCATGAGCACCAGCAGGGGAGGGGCAGAGAGGGAGGGAAAAGGTCCCAAGCAGGCTCCCTCTGCGTTCAGTGCAGAGTCCCTGGGATCGTGACCTGAGCCGAAGTCAAGAATCGGACGCTTAACCGACTGAGCCACCCGACGCCCCAACTACGCATTTTGAGAAATTCCAATCCTGGGTTCGTTCAGCCATCAACCTCCCTCCTGCATCCCCAGTCGGGGTGCTCTGGCACACCCACTTTCCCGCCGCTCCGCAGCCCTGGCCTGTGGTCCGGGGGCCTCGCGGTCTCCTCTGATCTGACGGTTTGCCCCCTTGGTTTATTTTCCTGGGTTTTGATAGCACTGACCTGTTGAAGAACCCGGGCCGGTTTGGTACGGCGCCCCACACTCAGTGTATTTGCTTCCTTGCACTCGGATCTGAGTAAACATTTGCCCACGAGCAGACCCCGGGGCCACCAGTAGAGCGCCGCCGTGGAGGTTCTGCCCAGCAGCGGTGCTTCCTCAGGGCACCTGCTTGGCCGCGTCTCTGCTTCTGCGATCGCTGAGATCTGAGGGTGATGCAGAGTGTGCTCTGAGGATTTTTGCCTGGAACGGTGGCTCTGTAACCGTCCTTCCTCCACGTTCCTCGGCCGGCTCACTGGCTGGCCTTCTCGAGAAGAGCCCTCTCTGCCTGCCTTCTCCTCATTTAACTGAGCCACCCAGGTGCCCCTTTCTCCTTATTTCGATTTGGAAACTTTGTGAGTCACTGGACTTGTGGATTCTCTTTTTATTCAGTGGGTTATGCATTACACGTTATGGTCCTTACTCATTGTTCCAAGTACGGTGAGTGGACACCCCTTCAGGTTCGTGCTGTTTTCTGACGTGCTCTGTCATCGTCATCGTCCAGTCCTCCGTTTGGGCGTTAACTAGATTGAGGCTCATCTTGCACTCTCTCTGCCCCAGGCCTGGGGTCGGTGGTTTCCCTGAGGAGCCCCGGTTCCATGTAGTGGGGAAAGGTGTTCAGAAACCACGGACCGGGTGCTGCTGGAGCATCCCCGTCCACACGACCAACCAGCCCCCTTGTTAGCATGTCGGTTAGGGATCACCAGCAGGTGTAGACGGCAGATAGCAGCGTTCATGAGGGAGGGAAAGCGTCTCGTTGCTGAGGGGCCCCGTGCCTCCATGGAGCCGTGTCGTCGCTGGGCGCACGGCTGTGTTTGCTTGTACGGTTTCACGGGACACTACTTCACAGTAACAACTGTCTATCGGACGTGCATAGAAAACGTTTGATTCTGTTTTTTTCTCTGTGGGTGGCAGGATTAATCGTCGTATTTTCCAAGTTTGAATTGTGTTTAAGCCCTTGGCTTCTTATCCCCTTTTCCTAAGACCAGATGATTGTGTACTTGTTTTTGTCGGGTTACCGTTCGCCTGCCCCTGTTCGGCCCTTGAAAGCCCGTCTCCATCTTTCAGGAAGGTTGTGCAGGGGCGGTCTTCCGTGCGCGGGGGCCGCTGCGCTTCCTGCGGATCCCGGCCGGCACTGTAACGGCTTCCCCGCGGGAGCCGAGGTCAGCAACAGGCTGGCACCGTGGAGACCCCTGGTGCTTCTCATCCCCCTGCGCCTGGGGCTCACGGACATCAACGAGGCCTACGTGGAGACTTTGAAGGTGGGTGGGGGCCGGCGTCTTCTCGCCCACCAGCAGGGGGCTCGAGATGCCGCTTGTTGCTAAAGCCCTGCTGTCGTGGCCATGCTGGCACCCTGTGGACTGCTGGCCCCGCTCCCGGCAGTCCTGACCGCCTCTCCACTGGCCGCTGCGCCTCTGCTCCCCTGCTCCCCCTGCCTCCGGTCTCCGCCAGCACCCAGCCTCGGGGCACCGCTCCCCCCCCCCCCACGCCTGTCTGCCCTGTGCACGGGCTACCGAGCCCAGTCCGTACCTCCTCCCTGCGCCCGCGTCCCTCTTCCGCAGGCCCACTGCCCCCACAGAGCTTCCCTGGACGCAACCGCGGATTCCTTCGTGGCTAAGCTCTGGGGGACCACGTCTTCCGGCTCTCCCTCCTGCGTCCCGCCCTCGGGCCTGGGGCCGGCAGGGAAGGGGCTGCCCCCTGGACACACAGGCTGGCGGTCGCGTGGCTTGTGCTGCCGCACAGCATGCTGAGCCGCCCCGCCTCCCCTGTGTCCCGCAGCACTGCTTCATGATGCCCCAGTCCCTGGGCGTGATCGGAGGCAAGCCCAACAGCGCCCATTACTTCATCGGCTACGTCGGTGAGTGGTGGGTGTGCGGGATGCTCAGGCGGGCCCGAAGCTGAGGAAGAGGGGGCAGGCTGCACGTCCTTAGGGCGTCGGCTCGAGCCGGGTGTCCCGTTCCCGCGGGTGGTCCATGTCCCCTCTTGGCCGGTGCCGGCCTCCCCAGTGGGCTGGTTCCCGTCCTGTCTGCGGCCCACCGGCTCTCCCGGCCCGATACACCCAGCCAGGTGGGTCTCGGTGCAGCGGGTCTGAAATGGGACCCCGGGCCGCTCCCCGTCTGCTGACTTCTGTCCTCTGACGCAGGCGAGGAGCTCATCTACCTGGACCCGCACACGACACAGCCCGCGGTGGAGTTTGCGGACAGCTGCTTCATCCCGGACGAGAGCTTCCACTGCCAGCACCCTCCGAGCAGGATGGGCGTCAGGGAGCTCGACCCGTCCATTGCCGTGGTGCGCCCCCACCCCGTCCCGCCTTCTCCGGCCACGTGGGCTGGTGTTATGAGTCGTCCTGTGCTCAGTCCCGCTGTTTTAGAATGGAAGTTTCGGAAAGGCTTCAGATTCTCGTGATTTTTGGTTTTTTTCCCCAACGTGTTGGTTTAGAATGCAAAGGGCACAAAAGGGTTAACGGTGTCCACGAGCTACTCACACCCGCCAGAGGCCGTCATCCTGCGTGGCCCTGCGCGGCCCTCACAGCCTCGGTGTGAGCCAGAGCGCGGTGAGAGTGAGTGAGCCCCCGTAACACAGCGGCGGCAGCGGCGGCCTGCCCAGCCCACTGCCCTGCACCACCTCTGTGGGCTTTTTGGGTTGACTTTTAAGTTTCTTGACTTCTGTGCCTGTGAGATCGTCCTTAAGAATCAGTTTCCTTCTCTCTTGATTCCAAGGCTGGGATCTGGGGTGGTGATTTCTCTGAACTTGCGTGCCCTCAAAATGTACTTGATGGGGAACGAGGCCCAAGATGCCTGCAAGTAATGATGTCCCTCGGGGGGTGATTGAGTCACAGATGAGGCAGATCGGTCCCGAAACAGACATCTGGACGCAGGGTCTGTGGGTCTTGTGTCATGTCCTGAGGTTCGTGGCCCCGGGGAGGATGCCTAAGGGTGGCGGGACGTGGCTGGAGCGTGGAGGGTTGAGTTCCCGTCTGGCTAGCGCGAAGTACCACAGCTGCGCAAGGTGCTCGGTACCCGAGCCACCTGGACAGCCAGCTCCGTGGACGCCGTGTCCTCGCCTGATAGGAAGGGTGCTGCACGTGGGCTCCTTAGGAGAAACTAGACCGTTTCCCTGCAGGGCGCTGCCCGTGCTCCTGTTCGTGGTAAAAACCTGTGATTCTGCTGGCACCTGGAGTTTCTCGTAACTCGTCAGCAGGGTTGGCGCTCTGTGCACGTGGCTGTAACAGTGCGCCGTCCTCACTGGCTCCGTGGGACCCAGGGCTCCCCGCGTCGAGGTGCCGCTGGGCGGGGGAGGCCCACTTGGGCCGCACGTGGTGGGTCCCAGGGGCCTTCGCTGCCGGCCAGGCCGTTCAAATGTGCACGGCCTCTGTGTCTGGTCAGTTGGGGCAGAGCCTCCAGAGGAGGGTGGACGCCACTTCGCGGTCCACACGGCGTCTGAGGGGGCCCCGCTCTCGCGCCTTGCCGCGTGCTGCTCACCGTTGTTTCTCTCGCAGGGGTTTTTCTGTCAGACCGAGGAGGACTTTGACGACTGGTGCCGGCGCGTCAGAAAGGTGGGTAGCGGGTCCCCCGCCTGCGGGGCAGGGGGGAAGGCCGTCTCCGGTTTGGGGTCCCACCTCGCAGCGTGCCGTGGCCCTCGCGTGGTCGTGGCTGTGGCGTCGGCCTCGGACCTTGCTCGTGCGCCTCGGTTTCTGGCTCGCCGCTGTCGTGTCGGTGAAGGGAGGCGGTAAGTGGGATTTGCCCCCGAGGCTGCTCGCCAGCCTCACGCTTGCCGTCCCCCGTGTGGCCGGAGACCTGATGGCACGTGGATGCCCGAGGGGCGGCGGCACCTGCCTCAGCAGAGGGTCGGGAGCCTCTTGTGCGGAGGCTGCCGCCCCTTTCTTGTCCCCGGTTCCCTCTGCCTGGTGAGCGGGGGCGCTGGGGCCGTGTCTGACGGCCGGCCGTGTCTGCTGACAGCTGTCGCTGCTCGGGGGCGCCCTGCCCATGTTCGAGCTGGTGGAACAGCAGCCTTCCCATCTGGCCTGCCCCGACGTCCTGAACCTGTCCTTAGGTGAGTGTGGGGGGCCACGGGGCCACGTGTCAGGTGCGCCGTCCTGTGGTCTGTGTGACGTTCTGTCCCCGTCTCTCTGCTTCTCCGGTTGCCTTTGGCCTTTAAGATTTGTATGACCCTAGGGGCGCTTGGGTGGCGCAGTCGGTTAAGCGTCCGACTTCAGCCAGGTCACGATCTCGCGGTCCGTGGGTTCGAGCCCCGCGTCGGGCTCTGGGCTGATGGCTCGGAGCCTGGAGCCTGTTTCTGATTCTGTGTCTCCCTCTCTCTCTGCCCCTCCCCCGTTCATGCTCTGTCTCTCTCTGTCCCAAAAATAAATAAACGTTAAAAATCATTAAAAAAAAAAAAAAAGATTTGTATGACCCCAGATGGGACCGCTTGTGGTGTGTGTGGGACCAGGGGTGCTGCCCGGCAGCCCGTCCCCTGCCCCAAGCGGGCTGTCCCTCGCCTCACGCGCAGTGCCCGGGGGTGCTCACGCGGCCCCTGGGTTCCGTCAGAGCCGGGACACGCTGTGTCTCCGAGACGGCACGGCGCCAGCTCTGGGATGGCAGGCCGCAGCTGGACGCCCGTTTCCTGCTGCTCACGGGCTCTAGGCCCAGGCCGCCTCCCTCGCTCAGGTCTTCCGCGTCTCCGACATCAGTCAGCCTGCAGCATACCGAAAACGCGGCCTCGGCAGGAAGGCCGGGAGCACATCCGGTTCCTGAAGCCGTCTGTCTCCGTGACGATGACGGGGCTCGTGTCCTTGTCCCTCTGAGAAGATCCTGGAGGCTGATGACGGAGTCCACTGTCTGACAGAACCCAGAAGGGAGTGCTGCGCCCCCCCCCCCCCCAACCCCGGGACGGGAATCCCTGCCCACCCAGCCCCCAGCCTCTCTCTCTGCTCCAACGAGAAGCGTGTTCTCCTCAGATGAGCCTCAGGGACTTTCTGGCCCGCCCTCCCCTGTTGAGGCTCCGGGCCGGCCAAGACCCGCAGCGGCCCGGTGTCCTCTGGGCTCCTGCTGCACCGAGGGCAAACCGGCCAGAGGCAGGGTGCGGCGGGCGGTGCGCACACAGGCGCTGGTCGCTTCGTCCCCACGCCCCAGGTGTCCCACGCCAGGCACCTGATGAGGCGTTGGCTCGTTTCTCCTAGATTCTTCTGACGTAGAGCGACTAGAAAGATTCTTTGACTCAGAAGATGAAGACTTCGAAATCCTGTCTCTTTGAAAATCCCGGAGCTGGGGGACGGTTTCCACTGGCCCTCACTGGGGGCACCTTTGAGAACCCAGACCCGCCCTGGGGCGCTTGGTGCCGCCGCATTTCATCCATCCAGCCTGCCCGTCTGCTGAGCGCCCGCGCCCCGTGCCGCCTCTGCCCTCACACGGAGCGCCCCCGTGAGCCCTGCTGCTGCTCGGGCCCAGAGGGTCTGTCTGGGCGACAAGGCGCAAGCCAGGAGCCACCGAGGGAAGCCCAGCGCGGCCGGGCCGGGAGCCCCCGAGAGCAGGGCCCGTCACACTCACAAGAGCTCTCCCTGCCACACTGCCGGCCCCGCGCTGGTGCGTCGCCTCTGCCTTGCTTCCTCCTGGGCGCTCGGTTCTGGGTTTGCTTTGGAATTAAAATCCTGTTTGAAGTCACAAGGACGTGAATTTCTGTCCTGTACGCCTCGGAAGACCTGCAGGGCAGGTGTGTGTGGCGGGACGCCTGTGGACTCAGCCTCGGCCCCTGCCTGCTCCGCGGCCTCCGCCCTGCCACCGTGCTTTCTCAAGGGCTACCTCGGGGGGAAACCGGGCCGGAAGAGTCAACGGCAAGGCTTCTCCTTGATTTGGGAGGAAAAGTAGCAGAGTGGTGGGGCGTGGTGGAAATCCAAAGATGTCACCGTGCATGTGACTCGCTAGGACAGGGACACGCCTCGGAGCTGCAGGTCACGCCCGAGTGGGGCGTGCCTTCCTCACGTCTCCTCTGTGGGTCCTGGCGTCGAAGACACTCCCCCTCCCCCCCCGCCGTGCTGCTGCTTTCCCGTCGCCGGCTTCCCCTGGGTCGGATCTGGGTCGGGGGGGGGGGGGGGAGGGGGCTGCCCTGGGGCCCCCAGGCCCTTCCTCCGGCTCCCTGTCCTTCTCGGGGTTGCCTCGTGGTGAGGTTTTAGGTGGTTTGGGGCCAGAGGGTAAAGCCTAAGGCTTGATGGTGCGAGACTGGCGTCCCATCCTTCTGCACCAGTTGGAGACGTCTCCAGACCCTTCTCGGCTCTAACGTCAGCACCTGCAGCCTTCAGCCCCCGTGTTCCAGGCCCAGACTGCGCCGGGCCCGCCGGGGCTTGCCAGGACGTGTCGCCAGGGCTCCGTGTCCCTGCTCGTGTGGGCCGTCTGTCCTGCGCCCCATCCGTGAGGTAGAGCCTGGGGAGCCGGGAGGGCTGGCTGCAACCCTCTGGACCACACATGTGCTGCCGCTGCCACGGGCTGGGGGCGCGGGGCGCTGCCGCAGCCCTGCCGTCGGTACGAACCGGGGGCGCGGGCGATGGCCTGACCCACGGGGAGCTTTGTTTCGTGTGTTTTGAAAAAGGCTTACTGAAGAAAATGTTCATTCCTCGTAGCGTAGTTTGCAATTCTTAATGGCAAATAATAACCGTTTCAGTAGAAAACACTTTGTTGTCTGTGTCTTGATTTCTACTGGAGGTCTAGGTGCTGTGATGAGAGCATTTCCTGGGCTCACAATGCCACAGAAAAATCCTCGGGGTGGGGCTCTGGTAGCCGGCAGGTGTGGGCAGCTCTCGTCCCCAGAGCGGCGCACGAGGAGCCCGTCCTGCCCCCGCCAGCTCGTGGGCTGTGATGCTGCCCTTGGCCTCGTGGTCCCCAGAGTGAAAGACAAGGAACTCGATTTTAGGACGACGCACAGCGACTCCTCCTTCGACAAGAGAGGCTGTGGAGAGTGTCTCGCGCGTGGTGTTAGCCTTGGTTTGATTCTTAATGTTTATTTTTGAGAGAGAGACAGTGTGAGTGGGGGAGGAGCAGAGAGAGACGGAGACACAGACTCTGAAGCAGCTCCAGGCTCTGAGCTGTCAGCACAGAGCCTGATGTGGGGCTTGAACTCAAAAACGGCAATGCAAGATCATGACCTGAGCCGAAGTCGGCCGCTTAACCGACTGAGCCACCCAGGCACCCCATCCTTGGTTTGATTTCTGAAAGCAGTGTCCTTCCAGGTGGGCTGAGCCCACTGGCCTCGTCCGGTCACCTCGGCACGAGTCACACAGCGCCCCCATCTGCCATCCACGGCAGCTGCCAGGGGACGAAGGCAGACAAAAGCTCCCCAGGTGAGGAAGTCCGGGAGCCTGCGCCACGGCTTCTAGGGGACACCCAGAGTAGCTTGAGCTGGAACAGTCGAAGCAGCAGCCACCTTCTTCCCAGGGGCCCTGAGGAGGCTTCTGCAAGGCTGCTTCTGGCTGGAGGCCCGGGCCCATGCTGGCCCACCTCCTCCCGTCTCCCAGAAGCCACCTGTGCTCCCCGGGGTGGGGCCCTCCCTCCACCCTGAGTGCCAGCGAGGGAGCGCCCTCTGAGCCCTCCTGCTGCCGCCCACTCCCCTGACCAGGACTGCCGCCTCCCCACCAGAGACCCTGTGACTGCACCGTGGGCTTTCTCCGGTCCCCTTGCCATGCGGGTGCCCCACCCAGCGCCTGACAGTCGTCTTTAGGGAGAGACCGGAAACCACCGGAGAGAAGGGTGCTCTGGATCCTGTGGCCGCCCCCCCCCCACCCCTCCTTGGTCAGGCCTGCCCCTGCCACCTGGCCAGATGTTTGAAGACCCACCGTATTTCCTGGAGAAAGTTGGAATCTGTCAGACCATTTCTGCCTCCACTCCAGCCCTTCTCTTCCCGAATTCCTGTCCACCTCCAACCCCACCACGGCCCGGTGCCGAGCAGGTGGCTCCCCACGGCTCGAGTTCTAGCCTGGGGTGCAGCTGTCCGCAGCTGAGAGGTCCCCTCAGCCGCCATCGTGGCCTGGGTGTTCCGGACACAGCCTCCACCCACCACCCACTCTGCCTGTCCGACAGCCCCCACCTCTCACTAGGTGTCAGTCACCCTGGCCTGCCCCATGACAACGGGAGGCACATGGGATGCTGGTTTGGGAGCTTCTTAAGTCTACTATTACTTATTTTGAGAGAGAGTGTGCATGTGCAAGCAAGTTGGGGAGGGGCGGAGAGGGAGAGGGAGAGAGAGGGAGAGAGAGGGAATCCCAAGCAGGCTCCATGCTGTCAGCACAGAGCCCAACACAGGGCTCGATCCCACCAACTGTGCGATGATGGCCAAAACCAAGAGTTGGATGCTCAACGGACTGACCACCCAGGGGCCCCCAGTTGGGGGGGGCAGCGACTGTTTTCATCACAGGGCATGAGGCCTCGATTCTGTCAAAGAGCACAAAGGCAGCTAACGATGGTGAGGCCAGGCCACCACTGGGGGGCGCGGGGGGACACCCGGCACTCCACAGTCTATCCCTGTTCCCGACAGCTCTTGTTACCCAATGGTGACCTCAAGGGTGCGGCGCGGTCTGAGTGGACAGAACCAGCACCTTCTGATGGACAGAGGCCTGAGGCTGACACCGTGCTGTCCCCAGGCCCCTCAGCAACCAAAGGACACAGAACCCATCATTTCCTCCGTCCCCTCTGAGATGCCCCCTGAGGACCAGGACGCAGGGCCGGGCTACCTTGGGCACGTCCGGGCCTGCGCTCCCGGCCCGGTGACCACAGACAAGAACCCAGACAAGCACGACCCTGCCCAGCACAGGCAAGTGTGGCCCTGGGCGCTGCCGCTGCGCAGGACCCTTGAGGCCACCGCCAGGTGCTGCCCAGGCTCCTCTTGTCACCTCTTACAACGTAGTGGTCACCCAGATACCACACCTCGGCCGCAGTCCCTCTGGATGGGGGGCCCCCGCTGCACTGCCCTCAGCCCCGATTCTCTTCGTGCCCTCAGACCACGCACAGCAGCTTACGACGGGCCGGCACGCAGGTGCTCGGGGCCCAGCGGCGGCTGCCGGCAACGCCGGGCAGGAATCCCGAAGGCCCGGCCGGGGCTGGCCCGCTACGACTGCCTCTCCCTCACGCCCACGGCTGCTAAGGAGACGACTGCCCCGCAGGAGGTTCCCCAAATCATTTTTATTAGTTCCTAGAAAAGATTCAGGAGAGTTTCAGCTGACTGCCGTTTCAATGAAACCGCGCGGATGCGGTCCCTCCGGAAGAGAAAACAGTAATTTACCGGGATCTCGGGGTAAAAGCGGGCGGAGGAAGACTGCGCGCACGGGGTCTCCGCGCCCCGCCACCTCACGACGGGCTGGCCTGCGGCTGCCGGCGCTGGTCCACACATGCGCACGGCGTCGGGTCGCCCACCTCCCCAGCAGCTCCGCCCCGAGGGGCCACCGACGAGGGGTGCTGCGCGTCTACTTCCACAGCTCCCCCAGCGGCCTCTGCGTGACGGCCCGGATGGTGTCCACGGAGAGGGCGTGGATCTCCTTGTGGACATCTTCGATGCTTTTGGAGGCGTCGACCATCTGTTCCCACAGGGGAGGCAGGGAGAGAGAGGACGGTTAATGCTTCTCGCCGTTCTCGCTGCGCGTGGGGACTCCAGGCGGGGCTGGGCTCCGGAGGGGCACCCCACGCCGCCGGGGTCCCTCACCCTCCCCTATGACCTCTGGTCATGGCTTTGCTCGTGTCCTGAGGACCAAGGCGTCCCGCACTCCTCCCGTGGCCCCGACACAGGAGAAACACCCAGTCCTGCTCCCCATCAGCCCCCTCCCCTCGCCTCCCCACCCCGACCAGTCCAGCTCAGAGCACGTGCAGGGATTGCAGGGCCCGCCCGGCCGCAGCCCTGCCGGGTCGCTGAGCAGAACTCGGGCAAGTTCTGCAAGAAGTCAGGCCTGGGGAGACGGTTTTGTCCTGACACAGCCGGGCTCCTGGGAGCACAGACCCACTCGGCTGTGGAACGATTTCGTGAGGTCTGGTTGCAGGAGTCGGAATGACCTCCTACACAGCCCGAGAGCCCACACCGGTGACACCCTCCTGAAGGCCTTCCAGACTGCATTCTGCACCCTGCATGCCAGGTGTGAACTGGCATACGGGCATGTCTCACACACGTATGAGCTCGCACACAGGTGTACCCCCCCCATACATGTAAACACACACAGGCGTACCACACATGTATAAACACACACGGGAAAACCACACACGTGTACCACACACACACACATACACACACTGTATAAACTCACACATGGCATATCACACAGAAACTTCTACATCTCTAGTCCTCTGAGGGCCTGGGAACAGACAGCACAGCATCAACAAGCGCCCTGGGTCCCTGGCCACGGATCTAGAAATACCTTTCGCCACAAAAAGCAACCAGGGACACCTGGGGAGGCAACCGATTCTAGAGCTGGGCTGGAAAAATATAGGACAAATCCAAAAAATGTTCACGTGCTGGGAAGCAGAAGTGTAACAGGAGCCGTGGGGAGGGGGGTCCCGTGGGCCAGACCTCGGTGGAACAGACTGCTGGTGGTAAAGCAGGAAAACATGGGTCTGTTCAGATATAGACGTAAAGGTGAACTGAAAACGTGATGAGCAATGAGACTCTTTGGTGGTTTTGTAGAATCTCATCACAAAACACACATTAGTTACAGACGGAGAGTCCCCTCGCAGTGGGGCCCGGCAAGCACCCTGGAGGTGAACGTCACCGGTACGCGCACAGTGGGACATCGCTCAGCCGAAGGGCGGAAGGAGCTCCTGCCGTATGCAGGGACACAGGTGAGCCCAGGGGGTGGCAGGCTAAGTGAAGTAAGCCAGAGACAGACACCATATGATTTCACGTGTACGTGGAATCTAAACAAACAAACAAAAAGCAGGAAGAGACGCATAAATGCAAAGATCGCATAAACGCAAAGTCAGTTGAGCGTCTGACTTCGGCTCAGGTCACGATCTCATAGCTTGTGAGTTCGAGCCCCGCGTCGGGCTCTGTGCTGACAGCTCAGAGCCTAGAGCCTGCTTCGGATTCTGTGTCTCCCTCTCTCTCTGCCTCTCCCCTGAGTGCACTCTCTCTCCCTCTCAAAAATAATCATTAAAAAACAAAATTAAAACAAAACCCAGAATAAAAAAAAAAAAACAAGGCGAAGCGAGGTGTGACTTGTGGGTGGCATGATGCCAACAGAGGAGCCCTGACCACACGGGACTGCACTCTGGGAGCTGCCATCCAGTAAACTCTCCCCGACTCACCCGCCAGGCACCAAATTCCCTAGTTGTGCACAACCCACAAAGGACCAGGGTCTGCTGTGCACAGAAGCCCTGGAGGAGCCCCAGGCCCGCCAGGTGTCTCGGCTCAGCGGCAGGACCGAGGTGCTTTCTGGCGGCGACACCGGGAGACACCCTCACCTTCCAGTTCAGAGTCTTATCCGCCATCAGCTGATGGAAGCGACGCAGCGCCCGCTCCTGGAAGTTCCCGTTCTCATAGCGTTCACGGCCAAACTCTCCCCGGGTGGCGGCCTCTGCCAGCCGTAACTGAAGGAACACCACGAGGTCTGGCTTCGGGAGGCCCACGTCCGGCTGCTTGCACCAGTCCAGGGAAAAATTCTGGCAACAGAGAACCCAACAGTTAGAGAAAGAAGCCATGACGGGGTCGAATTTTTGGTTTCAAAATTCCTAACAAAGGGGGAAAAACAAGCTAATGTGTGTCTGAGACAGCAAAGGGATCTCACTTCAAGTCCGGCCCTGAAAGGGATTCTGATTCAGTCTATGTGTGAAAACACAAGACCAATCAAGCAGTTCCCGAAAGAACTGGCGACTGAGCACGTGACTGAATGATGGCGTCGGGAAAGGGCTCCTCTTTGCTAAGGCGACATTATGTTAGTGAGAAGTTATTTTGGGATGTGAACTGAAATGTTCACCATGGAGCTAGTGACGTGCCCGGTGGGTCAGCTCAGAGACCAGAAGGTTCTGAGGCAGGCGATGGTGCTGCTGGTTATCGTCTTCTCTGCTGGTGCTTATGTGAACATTTCTAAATAAAAAGCAGAACGAACGGGCAGCATGGTCACTGCCGTTCTCCCCGTAGAATGACAAGTACATGGCACTGGGGGGGGGGGGGGCAGTGGGGAGGAAAATTAATAGAAAACACCCAGACACCCACCATGGAATGGAGGCGCTAATATGCTATCTGAGCAACACAGAGTTCTGACTCTGTGCTCTTCCTCCCGATAAAGAGCCACTTAACCCAGCAAAGAGAGGGACCCTAGCAGTCCTAGAAAGCATTTTATGAACACACGGAGTCTGTACCTGCCACGATCACACTGGGGGCCAGGAGACACTCACCTCCTTGGCACTGGTGAAGGCGACACCAGAAAATGCGTATCTGTCAACAACGAGGGTGATGCCTTGGCTCAACTTCTTCTTAATTAATGGCCTAAAAAACAGAGTACTTCTGAACCACGGTCCTGGCTTCACAGGTCCAGAGAATATAACTCACCAGTTCAGAAACCCATGCAATGAAGGGATTACTGGGCAGTGATTTGTAACTTTATTTTTGTTCAGAAAAGATCTGGATCTTCGCTTTAAAAAAAATCTTTTATGTTTATTTATTTACTTAAAAAAAATTTTTTTTAACGTTTATTTATTTTTGAGACAGAGAGAGACAGAGCATGAACAGGGGAGGGGCAGAGAGAGAGGGAGACACAGAATCTGAAACAGGCTCCAGGCTCCGAGCTGTCAGCACAGAGCCCGACGCAGGGCTCGAACTCACGGACCGTGAGATCAAGACCTGAGCCGAAGTCAGACGCTTAACCGACTGAGCCACCCAGGTGCCCCATGTTTATTTATTTTTGATAGAACACAGAGGGGGGAGAAGAAGAGAGAGAGGGAGACACAGAACCCGAAGCAGGCTCCAGGCTCTGAGCTGTCAGCACAGAGCCTGACACGGGGCTTGAACCCATAGACCATGAGATCACGACCTGAGCTGAAGTTGGTCGCCCAACCGACTGAGCCACCCAGGCACTCCTGGATCTTCTCTTTAGAAGATGCCACAGGAGCGTTCCCGGCAAAGCCCAATGTAGAAAAGACAAGTCCACTAAAGCACCACAGACACAAGTGACAAAGACAGATGAGCAAAGGGAGGCTTGGGGCTGTCTGGGTGGGGGCGCAGAAGGGCCAGGCTGCCCTGCTGAAAAGAAGAACCCAGGAGGGCAAAGGAGCAGATGAGGCCAGGAGGAGATACGATGACGCTTGTGGCCTCGAGCCTGAAGGATGAGGACGAGGATGGACAGGTGGCCAAGGGTGTCCTTGACCGGATGATGGCTAGTCAGCCCCCAGCCCTGAGATCTCAGGTAGACAGGCACAGAAGGGAGTAGAAAATGGCTAAATTGCTATGGGAAGTAAAAGAAATCCCTAATTTCCAGGAATGAATTCCTGCATGGAGTGGGAAGGTGCCCCTGGAGGACTGGTGGGTTTTGGCAAAGAGACGGGGAAGGAAGTGCAGGGTGCTGCCCCCATTCTGTGAGGGCAGTGCCACCCAGTCTGTGCCCCCGGACTGTACAGAAGCCAGAAGACAAGTATCTCTGGGAACCAGCAATTGTGTCCATTAAGAAGCAGAGCAAAAAGATGGACAATTAAAGGGCTGGAGGAAATCAGCAGTTTCTTCACAGAAGTGCTTCAGAACAGCTCAGGTTAACCGGGCACTCATTCCCAGGCCTGCCGCCCAGCTGTACTTGATCCTCACCTGGATCTACAAGAGGGGCCACCACGGCCACGATGCTGATGAGGCAGCTGTGGCTGAGAGGGGCTGCGCAGGACCAAGGTCACACAACTGGTGGGCAATGGTGCCAGATGTGAACCCGGCATCTGACCGGTCACCCAAGGACTTTCACATCTGACTGAGCAAATGGTAGTGGCTGGAATGACCTGAAGGAGGAGTGGTGCCACACGCAGACCTGTGTGCCAGGGACAAGATCACTCACTAGGAAGTGGAGTCAGCATTATTTTTCATTTCTAAGTGGACTTATTTTTCTACAAAGCCACAAAAAGCAAAGTCAGACCAATTATGTCCATGAATTCCAGATGTATTAAAGTTTATAAAAATGATCTCACTTTCTTCTAATACTTGGAGTGGGAAGACCTTTCCAAATAAGACACAGGTGATCCAGAAGAAAGCAGCGTAGGCTTGCTCATAAGGGGGGACAGCGCAAAGCCGTCAGCAGGCATCTAGCTGCATCTACTGTGGAGTAGCCTTTCTGAAAAGCTCCCCAGAGCGACAGGGAAGTCAGAGCTCTGCAGGCCAGAATTAGGAAGCAAGTTAGGAGGCGGTTTGTATGGGAGGATCCCATTTATTTATGTTAGAAAACAAAACAAGCCCAACAACACAGGTGTATGTAAATGGAAACAAAAGCACCTAAAAGCATACCCCACAGGCACTGTGTAAAAGTTACATGTTGAGGGAAGAGGCTGAGTAAGAGGAGGCAAAACAAAAGGGGCGGGAGAAGGTAAACTGTGAACTTCAGTTACTAATGTGTCAACATCAGTTCACCCACTGTAACGTTAACTCGCTGATCTAACCAATAACGTGAGAAATGGAGGAGGGGGTAGGGACAGGGGTATGGAGGAACTGACCTTTTCACCAGCTTTTCTGTATACCTAAACCTACCCTAAATAATGTCTATTAATAACAGAAAGGTGGCAGGGCAGGAGGAAGGAAAAGCACTAATCAGTGCTCTTTGGGAACTATGGAGCTCTAAGACCTCGGGTCACGGGGGACGAGCCTGACACTTTTAAAAGTGTCATTACTGGCGTTCCTGCCAACACCCTTCAGAATCAAGAGCTGCCGTTCACCCAGGCTCAATAAGGAAGAACCACACCAGGAAGGGGCGGCACAAAGGTTGTTTTTACACTTGCTCCCAGCGGTTCGCGGAGAAAAGCAGGTGCACCGAGTGATCTTCCACCTCGCTCTTCTTTTCCAAGTAGGAACTCAGAAGTTTGCCAATTTCAGTTGATCTTTCTAAAAAAAGAGAAGAGGGGGTGACACAAAAGTGAGGACAGACTCTCCACCTGAAGTAGAATATAGCTGGGGCTGAGCTTCCGGTCCCACACTCAAGTCGAACTTTGTTTTATGGTACCACGTGTGTACACAGGTTCACACCTCCCCCTGAAGCCAAAGGAGCTTCCCTGAGAAAGGGCAGCAGCGTGCACACACGATGGGACGAAAAATGCTTTAAGAAAAGGAAATGAGGGCACCAAGTAGTTCTCTCGAAAGAAGTATTCATAAGATTTGCAGACTGATTAGAACGGTATTCAAAAAAGCATTTTAGCCTCATTTCCCTACCCATTTCGTAGGCCTTAAGGTGTTTTTGGATAACGTAAGCACTGACGAAATTTTTGTAAGCACTTTGGAGATCAAAAGTTTTACTTTACAAACTAAAAATATCCCATACCGGGGGGGGGGGGGGG
>NW_024412433.1:196417-207141 GCF_014898765.1 Herpailurus yagouaroundi | reverse complement strand
GCTATCCAGAAAACCAAAAGCAGACACTGGGGTACGGACTACACATCAGCGCCAGGACACTGCTGGGGGTGACAGATCGGGTCGTCACCTCGCGACACCAGTCTCCTGAGTGTACGACCACGTCACGACCCCGCTTTAGAGAGGGCCGCCGGGTCGTACGTCCACTACAGACCCACGGAGCCGCACAAACACCAGGCCGAGCGGGACCGCGCACCGTCCGCCCCGCCGGCGCCACACCCACCCGGGAAGCGGAGCAGCTCGGCACGGTGGCCCGAGGCGCACAGCGTGGCCACCAGCTTGCGGCTCTGCGTGCTCTTTCCCGCGCGATCCACGCCCTCCAGCACGATGAGGGCTCCGCGCCGGCCCGCCATCGCGGCGCCTTCCCGCCACCCGCCGCGGTCCCGGGCCGCCCCGCCTTTCAGAGCGCCCATTGGCGGGCGTCCGCGGCGCGCGCTGTGATTGGCTGAAAGGGGCGCGGTCGCAGTGCGCGCTGGGAAGAACCGGTAGCTGCGGCGCGTGGCGAGACTGCTGAAATATCTGCGTCAGCGGAGCGCCGCCCGCGCGCGCTCTGGGATTGACTAAGGTGGGCCGTCTTCACTGCCGCACGCTGGGATTGGCTGCTGGCCCGGGGGTGGGGCGAAGGCGCTCTGGTCGGACACTGCCCCTTCCGGCGGAGTCCCAGTCTCCGGGCCCGGGCTGTGGCCGCTGTGGCCCAGGGCTGCGGGCCGTGCCGCGGACGGACTGAGCTGTCCCGTGGCGGCCGTGTAGTTCCGCGACAGTCGCGGGGAAGCGGTGGCGTTGTCGCTGTTCCTGAGGCCCGGGGTGCGCTTCAGAAGACACAGGCGGGCTCTCGGGAGAGGGACGGGGGCAGCTGTTCCGCCGCCTTGTGCCCGACTCCTGCCGTGGGGCGACGGCAAGGGGGGGCGGGTAGCTTCAGCGTGGAGAGGAGCGCCTGGCGTCCGGAAAGCGCCCTCTCCTGTGTGCTGTTGTCATGTTAGGGACACCCGGGCCGTTTGGGGTGCTTCAGGTGAGACTGTGCTCCTGGGGAGTCCGCCGGCCTCGCCTGGTGAGGGCGCTGTACCACCGTCGGGATCCCGCCCTCGCCACCTGCTCGCTTCCCTGGGGGCCCTGCCCAGGTGCCGTCACATGGGAAGCAGGACACAGAAGCTCGGGTGGTAATCGGCTGGGGGCCACGTTTCCCGGAATAGCCTCCATAACTGGATTAGAGATTGAGGATCGGAGGCAGTTGCAGGTAGAATTTTCTAGCGAGCCTCCTGGAGCACAGGCTTCCCTGCTGCAGCCCAGGAGACTGCCGAGGCTTCCGCACCACCCACGTCCTCGGTCGCGATCTCCCTGACTTTTCCCCCCAGGTCTTCGGGTTTGTACAAGACCCTGATGCCGCTCTTACCCAAGACACCTGGAATAACTTTATGTTTCCCCAACTGACCTTTGCCTGATTTGGTTTTCGGTTCTGGAAAAGGTGATAGATTATATCATCATTCCAAATCGTTTGCCTCATTCCTCGATGTCGATCTTCAGCGTATGACTTCCAACGCTGCTGTAATCAGAGATCACACGCACACTCTGACGCAGAAGCTTTAAAAGCTGGTGTGTGGTTCATCCATCCCCTTTGCCCCCAGTGCCAAAAGAGTTTTTGCATGGTTATGACTCTTTGTTCGTGCTGATCCCAGAGAGAAGGCCTGCAGCCCCTGCAGCTGATGGCACGACAGGAGTTAAGCCAGCGGGATTCCCTGTCCTTGATCCTGGGATCCCTTGTTACTGCAGCATGGCCTAGGAGGAGCTCACTGATACAAAGGCTGGTGCTTAATGTTCAGGGTGGGGAAGTAACATCCATTTGTTTGGTGTCTCCTAAAATGTCCATCTCCTTGCCTTCGAAAGTGTGAAAAGGATTAGAGTGGGGACGAGAACCTTCGCGGGGTCGGCAGGGCCCAGGGTAGCCTTGTGCCACGTCTGCAGGATGAGCTCACCAGGCTGCTGGGGAGGAACGTGAATGCAGGGACTTCCTGGCTGCCGGTGGAAATGGAGGAGCCTGGCTGTTGAGGGTCTTGGGTGCCGGGTGCTGGTGGGGGTGCCCTTTTGACTGCAGAGAAGGCTAACCTGGCACAAGCACGGTGATGTTGTTAAGATACAGCAAACAGTTTTGCTTCCATCGCTAAGGACATGTCACGCCTCTCAAATATCAGGATGACTCTAACTGCCCGTGTCAGAATCCCAGCCTCACTGTGGCTTAAATCACCAGGATGTTTCGTTATCTCATATAACTCGAAGTTCAGAGTTAGGCAGCTGAGAACTGCTTCCTTTGCTAGGTGATGTTGAAGGTCAGGTCCACATTTTAGTTCTACTTTTCCCTCATGGTCACAGGGTGACTTCCGCCTCTTCTTGCATCCAGTGCTGATCTCATAGCCCTGCGGTGGGCAGAGGGGCACCATTGGCTCTGGACATCGGTCTCCTTTCTGCTCTGCCACGGTGGGGGAGTCAGGTCTCGGGCCTGATTTTCAGCATGGTCTGTCCTGAAGCAGTGAGTCCTCTTCCCCAGACCATGGAGGCCTTGTAGGTGGGCACAGGACATCCACTTCATGGACGACGTTATGCACTTCCAGGTCTAAGTGTGCTTGGAGACAGAGGTGAGATAAAATGGGTTGTAAGTTGAGAGTTGGTGACACTGGCTGATGGGCACACAGAGCTTCTTAGGTCCTCTCTACTCTTAATGTGTTTGCGATTGTCCATTAAAAAACAAAAAGACTTGGGGTGCCTGGCTGGCTCACAGTTGGTGGAGTGTGCGACTTGATCTCGGGGTTGTGAGTTCGAGCCCTACATTGGGTGTAGAGGTTACTTAAAAATAAAATCTTAAAAAAAAAAATCACTAAAACCCTTTTACTGTTGCCTTCTCAGGTGTGTTGTACCTTTCACCTCGCAGGAATGTGTCAGACACTGGTGCTGTGGAGCAAAGACCCTCTCACTGTGTTAGCTTGGCTACCATATCGAAACACCACAGACCGGGAGGCTCAGATGGCACCAGTCTTTCTATCAGAGGTGTGGAGAGAGATCTCTGGCGTCTCTTCCTCCTCTTAATTACTTTTCCAAATACAGTCACACTGTGGGCTAGGAGTCATCCTATGAGTTTGGGGGGATATTCAGTCCATAGCACTCACCTACTTCCAGAAGCCTGCTGGGCACATCGGTGCCTTACCAGACTCTTTTTCCCAGCCCCACTTGCAGTTAGGTGTGGCCAGGTAACTGCCAATTAAACGTGAGTGGGGGGGGGGGGGGCCCGGGGGGGTCAGTTGGTTAAGTGTCTGATTTTGGCCCAGGTCATGAGCTCACAGTTCGTGAGTGTTGTCAACAAGAGCCTGCTTCAGATCCTTGGTCCCTCTCTCTCTACCTCCCCCCCCAAATAAACATTTAAAAAATAAATAAATGTGAGTAGATACGGTATGTGCTCCTTGAGACAGCAAACAGTGCTCTCCCTTTGCCCACTGCTCCCTCTTGTTGCAACCCAGCCTTGCCTCTGCTGATGATGACAAAGCTCCCTGGGGGAGACACCATGCTTGGAGGAATCTGGGCCCCTGAGCGACCCCAGGGAGCATGGTTGCCACATCCTGGACTCTACATTGGGACTGTTACATAAGAAATAAAATTCTGTCTTTTCCAAGCCACTGGATCTTGGTTGGGTTTCTTTATGTCAGAGTAGCTTACTCTTGCCCAAAATGCCCCCCAACTGTTTCTCGATTAGGGGACATTTTGATGGTCACAACTTGGGAAAGTGCTATCTAGTGAGTAGAAGCCAGGGATGCTGTTAAGCATCCTACAGGGCACAGCACAGCCCCCCTCCCCACCCCCACCTCCACAGCAAAGAGTTTTCTGGCCCAAGGTGTCAACAGTGCTGAGATTGAGAAACCTGCTCTTAAGTACGCTGCAGTAACAGTAGACAGTGAGGGAGTCATCTCTGATAGTTTCTAAAACAGGGTCTCTGTAAGAGAATTCATCAGCTTTGTCACGTGAACGAAAGAAGACAAATGGTTATCTGGAAGGAGTTACTCTTTTTTTTTTAATTCTTAAGAGAGAGACGGAGCATGAGCAGGGGAGGGGCAGAGAGAGAGAGGGAGACACAGAATCTGAAGCAGGCTCCAGGCTGTGAGCTGTTCGCACAGACCCTGACGCCAGGCTCGAACTCATGAAACACGAGATCATGGACAAAAAGTGTAGAAACATGCTTAGTGGAGTGTCAGTTGGTATTATTTTCCCTTGGGCAATTCATTTAGAAGTATCAACACTTAGAACATGCAATAGTTTTTGAGCTAGCAATTCCATTTCTAAGAATTTATCCTAAAGGGCTAATAGGACAGTGTGTAAATCAGAGCTGTCCACAACCATTGCTACTCCTCCCATTGAGAGGTGTGTTTAATTCCCCTCCCCTCAAATCGGAGTTGGCCCCAACAATTTGCTCGACCAATAAAATGTAGCGAGGTGTCTCGGGACTTCCAAGGGGCATTCGCAAGTATTGCAGCTTCTACGGAGGCCTGGAGATCTCGGGAAGCCCTGCATGGCCATGTGCGAAGTACTACCACGTGGGACAGCTATGCTGGAGAGGTCCTATGTAAGTGCCCTGGTCCATAATGCCAGTTGAATGCCACCTTCCAGTCACCCCAGTGATCTCTACAGTCTCCCATAGAAAAAAGAATCCCCTGCTTGAGCCCTGCTGCAATGTGTGACTCATAAAAATTATAAGTGATAATAAAATGGTTCCTTTAAGCCACTGTTTTCAGGTAGTTTATTATGCAGGAATAAATAACTGGAACACACAGATACATACAGCCATATGAATAAATGTTCAACAGGGCATTATTTATGGTAATGAAAAATTGAAAACAATCAAAATATTAAACATCTATTGTTAAAATGTGGTACACCAATGAAAATATATCTAGTCAACAAAATGAAGTGGAATTGAGTAAAACACGGCCAGATGTTTGCAAAGAGTATTAAGTTAGAGATGTAAATAGTAGAAAAATGGATAGTATGATTCACCAATAAGAAAACCAACAGTCCAATTTAAAAAATGGGCAAAATTTATGAACAGACACCTCACAAAGGAAGATATACAGATGGCACATATATGTGTGAACAAGTGCTCAAAATCATGTCATTAGGGAATTGCAAAAAAACAAAGAACTATTTCTACACACCTGTTAGAATGGCCCAAATCTGGAACACTTATGACACCAGGTGCTAGTGACGATACGGGGCAACAGGAACTCTCATTCACTGCTGATGGAAATGCAAAATGATACGACCACTTTGGAAGACAGTTTGGTAGTTTCTACAAACGTAGACAATCTTACACTTCTTTGTATTTAACAAAAGGAATTGAAAACATGTCCACACAAAAACCTGTATACAAGTGATTATACTATGGGAATGCAAACTGGTGCAGCCACTATGGAAAACAGTATGGAGTTTCCTCAAAAAATTAAAAATAGAACTATCCTATGACCCAGCAATTGCACTACTAGAATGAAATCTTGCCATTTGCAACTACATGGATGAAACTAGAGGGTATTATGGTAAAGCGAAATTAGAGAAAGACAAATATCATATGACTTCACTCATATGAGGACTTTGAGAGACAAAAAAGATGAACATAAGGGAAGGGAAGCAAAAAAATATATATAAAAACAGGGATGGGGACAAAACAAGAGACTCAAATATGGAGAACAAACAGGGTTACTGGAGGGGTTGTGGGAGGGGGGATGGGCTAAATGGGTAAGGGGCATTAAGGAATCTACTTCTGAAACCATTGTTGCACCATGTGCTAACTTGGATGTAAATTTAAAAAAATGACTATACTAGCTTTATTCATAATTTCCAAAACTTGGAAGCAACCAAGATCTCTTTCAGTAGGTGAATGGGTAAACTATGGTACACCCAGACAATGAAATATTACTCAGCGTTAATAAGAAATGAGCCGTCAAATCACAAAAAAAAACATGGAGGTGGGGCACATGTGTGGCTCGGTCAGTTAAGCATCTGAATTCAGCTCAGGTCACGATCTCACGTTTCCTGAGTTCGAGCCCCACGTCAGGCTCTGTGCTAACAGCTCGGAGCCTGGAGCCTGCTTACGATTCTGTGTCTCCCTCTTTCTCTGCCCGGCCCCCACTCGAGATCTGTTTCTGTCTCTGTCAAAAATAAACAAACATTAAAAAAAAAAGCATGGAAGAAACTTAAATGCATGTTGCTAAGTGAAAGAAGCCAATCTGACAAGGCTACATACTGTGTGATTCCAACTATATGACATTTTGGGAAAGGGAAAACTATGAAGTAAGATCAGTGTTTGCTAGGGGTTATGGGGAGTGGGGAGAGAGCTGGAAAGGTGGAGCACAGGATTTTTAGGGCAGAGAAACAATTCTGTATATTATACACGTCATTCTACATTTGTCAAAACCTATGGAATGTTCAATAGAGTGAACCCTAATGTTAACTATGGACTTTAATAGTAATGTATCAATATTATTTAATTTTTTTAAAAGTTTATTTTTGAGAGAGAGAGAGAGAGAGAGAGAGAGAGAGAGAATCTGAAGTGAGCCCTGCACTGTCAGCACAGAGCCTGACTGGGGGCTTGAACTCAGGAACCATAAAATCATGACCTGAGCTGAAGTCTGACACTTAACGGACTGAGCCACCCAGGCGCCCCTCATCAGTTATGATAAATGTACCACAGTAATGCAAATTATATCAGGGCTGTGTGTACACGCATGTGTATGTGTTTAAGGATAAAAGGTATATAGGAACTTTTGTCAATTTTTCTGTAAACTTACAACTACTCTAAAAGATAAAGTCTATTTAGTTAAAAAAAAACAAAACAAAAAAAAACCAACCATGGCCATTTAAAACAAAAAAGGTCGGTAGTGGGGCGCCTGGGTGGCTCAGTCAGTTAAGCATCCGACTTTGGCTCAGGTCATGATCTTGCGGTCCGTGGGTTCAGGCCCCACGTCGGGCTCTGTGCTGACAGCTCAGAGCCTGGAGCCTGTTTCGGATTCTGTGTCTCCTTCTCTCTCTGACCCTCCCCCGTTCATGATCTCTTTCTGTCTCAAAAATAAACCTTAAAAAAAAAAAAAAGTCGGTAGTGTCCAATTACGTGCATTTTTTCATCAAGCACAGAAAGGGGACCAGAAGGGATGCACCCAACTTGCTAACATTCGGATTCAAAGGTGAATAAGACAGAGATCTGTACACTTAGGAGGTGGGGAAACTCGAAAATCCTGTACGACTTGAATTTTTTCAGCGAACGTAACAAATGGAAATTCGTTAGTGTTTGACAGGTTTAGGGGGGAGTCACGAGGGGGCTACATGTTTATACACGCATCCCGAATAACGAAACTCCCCTGGTCAGGGTGTGCTAACTTGCGGGAGGGCACCCTGGAACCTCCGGGGCCCGGGCCCCTTCTCCCCAGCACAGCGGCCGACGCGGCGAGCCCGCGCTCTACCTGCACGTGCGTCGCCCACCGCCCTGCCGGACGCTGGCGACACCGCGCGCGCTCGCCGTACCACACTCGTCACACCCGACCCGCACCTGTTACGCGCCAGCGCTGCCGCCAGGCGGGGGACGGGGGCCCGGGGATCCGGGGCCGCGCGGACAGGTGCGGGCTTCCAGGGTGCGCGGCGCCCACGACCCCGCCTCCGGGCCGGGTCCCCTACCCCGCCCGGCGCCAGGCCAAAACCTGCTCGCGCGCGGCGCCGCGCGCAGCCTGCCGACCGGAAGCCAGGGGGCGTGCCCAGATGGCACCCCCGCCCCCTACGCGAGGGCCAATCAACACTCGAGGCTCATTAATAGTGAACGCGCCGGCCCCGCCTCCGCCCCTCGCGGCACCGCCCGCCCGCGCAGACCTAGAGCGCGGCCGCGGACGAAGATGGCGACCGCCATGTACTTGGAGCACTACCTGGACAGTAAGCGTCCCTCGCGGCCCCCGAGCCCGGCGCCCGCACAGGGTACCCCCCTCACGGTTCCCCACGGACACCAGGCGCTGCGTGCGGACCCCGAGGACTCGTGGGGGTGGCGAGGGCAGTCCGGAGGCGGCGGGGGTGGCGAGGGCGCGCGCGGGGCGGGGCGGGGCCGCAAGGAGATGCGCGCGGGGGGCGCGGCGCAGGGTCCCACCGTCACGGCCGCGCCAATTCCAGGTGCGTCACGGAGGGGCGGGGCCGGTTGGCGTGGGGCGGGGCCGGTTGGCGTGGGGCGTGGCTTGCGTGTCACGGCCCCGCCCTTCCCATGCTAGGCCCCGCCCCTGCCTTCAGCGGCGTACCGCCTTCCCGGCCCTCAGTCTCTCTTGGGAGAGGCCTAGCTCAGGGCCCCGCTCCGCCCTTCCCTACCCCCCTCCGCTGTCTTGGCCCGGTCCCCCGCCCCGGCCCCGCTCCCACCCAGTTGACTGGCGCAGGGGGTTGAGCCCTGAGCCCGTATCCCCTCGGACGCTGGACCGGGCCTGGGCGGGGGGTGGGCGGGATTCCGGCCGTGTTTCTGTGCCTGCTCGTGCAGTGACCTGGGAGTTGGGGGAGACGATACTGGCTGGAGAGTGTCCTCGGGTGCCTGTGTTTCTGCGTGGCCGGGGACGGAGGAGGGGGACTCGCAGGTGTTCAGGGCAGTGATCGGCACCACGGGCAGACGTCTGTGAGGCGCTTCCTGCAGGCGTCGTTCTGTCCACATGTAGCACAGGTTGGAGCTTCCTAAGAACTCCTGGGCAGATGGTTATTGCCCTCATTTCACAGATGGGGAAATGCAGGCTGCAGAGGCTAAGTAGCTTGTCAAGGTCATGCACTCTTGCTGGTCTGGCTCTGGCTAGGTGATGGCCTGGCGGGAGGGGGTGGGCGGGGCTGGTGGAGGGGAGCTGGAGAGCTGTATTGCAGTGGGAATATACGCGGTCCCTGGTACCTGGCTGCTTGGGAACCCCACCTGCAGCTCTAGCAGGAGCAGTTGGAAGTGAACCGTTGCTCTGGGGGAGACGGTGGGGACCTCCCAGGCCAAGCGTGAGCGCTGGCGGGCGGGGGGCGGTGTCCTAGGTGGGAGAGCACCCTGGAGGGGAGGAGGCTCTTCCCTGCAGCACTCATTACAGAACCACGATGACCTCATCTGCTGAACCCATCTGCTGGGGCTTGCTCTTCTCTGTCCTGGTACCTTCCCAGTGGGCCCCATTTGGAGGGTTTGAGGATCGTGAGTTCCATCATGCTCTGGGCACCTGTGTGAAAGCTCAGGATGGACATGCCTACTCGCTTGTGTGCCAGGGAAGCAGACTCTGTCCTCCTTTTCCTGGAACTTACTTTCACATGGGGCAGACAGATTTTTTTTAAAAGCTCACAGCCGAAGAAGGGCCATGAAGGACCCCAGCAGGTTGCTAGAGCACTGAGGTAGCACTGTCCTGCAGAGCCCAGGGTAGGACAGAGCGGGGAGGTCCATGGGAGGGTGTGGTGAGCCTAGAGGCTGTGGAGGGAGTTTGTGCCATTGTCTGGCTGAGCTGGGCAGCTTTAAGCAGCAGCTTTGTAAAGACCGGATTTAGCCCTACACCAATCACCGTCAGCTGAAGACAGTGGAGGGGGTTAGGACTGAGCATGGGAGCCAGTTAGGGGCCTGTTGAGGCTGTGCAGGCAGGCTGGAAGGTTGTCCTGGAGTAGGAGGATTGCAGTGCAGAGGGGAAAGCAGTGTGGGGTGGGGTCCTCCACCCATGCTGTTCAGCATGGTCTGTTTAACTTGGAAGTAATCAAACAAGCGGATGAAGAGCTCAGTGCCTCGGTTGTAGTAGCAGCCCTTCAGGTGCTCAGCAGCCCCGTGGTCAGTGCCTGATGTGTTGTGTAGCCCGGAGAGACCATATCCATCCTTGCTTGCTGTTCTACCCCGTGAATGGGTTTTCACAGTAAATCGGGGGGGAAGATCAAAGAGACCCCAGGGTTTTGGTCTTACTCACTGTGGTGAGGTATTGAGAGGGGAGGAGTGACTGGGGGGTGTGGGGTGGACAGTCACACGGGCCACTTCCCCACCTCTGCTCGCAGCTCCAGGAGAAGTCCCTCTAATTTCTCCAGCTTCCAACAACATCTGAAGCCTGTGAGTCTATTATCAGTGTTTGGTACCCGTTCCCCAAAAGATACCTTAATCCTTTTCCTCCCCAAATCCTAACACAAACAGGAAACGACGTGAGCTTATTTTTTGTAGATTTTAGGTATAAAGTCTGGAAGGCAGATTTTGTCCTGCTCCCGAGAAGTACATGTCTCTGTGTTTCAGGTATCGAGAACCTTCCTTGTGAGCTGCAGAGGAACTTCCAGCTCATGAGAGAGCTGGACCAGAGGACGGAAGGTGGGTCCAGGCCTTACAGTACAGCCAGCGGTGTGCTCTGACAATTGGGGAGAGGGGGCTCCAAGATACTGGGGTGGCACTGGTCTCCCAGGGGACCCAAGACAGTGGGGCTGCAGCCTAGCCTTAAACTTTGGGCATTGTTTGGTGTCTTATGGAGTGTGCTGACACTTTAAAATTAGACTTAGGGGCGCCTGGGGGGGCTCAGTCGGTTAAGCATCTGACTTTGGCTCAGGTCATGATCTCATGGCTTGTGAGTTCAAGCCCCGCATCAGGCTCTGTGCTAACAACTCAGAGTCTGGAGCTGCTTTGGATTCTGTGTCTTCCTCTCTCTGCCCCTCCCTCACTCACGCTTTGTCTCTCTCAAATATAA
>NW_024412433.1:183585-196407 GCF_014898765.1 Herpailurus yagouaroundi | reverse complement strand
AGAGAGAGAGAGAGAGAGAGAGAGACAATCCCAAGCAGGCTCGGCACTGTCAGCATGGAGCCTGATGCAAGGGTTGAACTCACAAATTGAGATTATGACCTGAGCCGAAATCAAGATTCAGTTGCTTAATTGACTGAGCCACCCAGGTGTCCCTTCATGTATCATTTTTATGACCATCATCTGTCTCTTGCAATCAGAATGTTTGTCATCTTTCTTTTCCTTTAAAAGACTTTATGTTTTTCGGGGCACTTGGGTGGCTCGGTCAGTTGAATGTCCTACTTTGGCTCAGGTCATCATCTCATGGTTCGAGTGTTTGAGCCCTGCATCGGCCTCTGCTGTCAGCGCAGATCCTCTGTCTCCCTCTCCCTGCCCTTCCTGCCTCTCCCCAAAATAAAATAAAACATTAAAAAAATTATTTTTTGTTTTTAAACTGTGTGTATATAGTTTAAAAAGAGCACTTTCTGATGTTCTGGTGTTTAACTCCCTGTTTCTAAACATCATGTTTTTGCTATTTCTTACTTACCTCCCTTTTGCTTTGGGGTTTATTCTGTTACCGTGGAATATGAAGGTTTGCTTCCCCAGTTGCACCTGCCCAGCTCCTGCACTGCCCCCGCCCACCCAGCCACCTCCTGGTGTAGTGGGTTAGAATCTGAACCTGCAGTACAACAGGGATGATGTTTCCTTCAGGACTCTTGACTGGGTGGTTTGCAGCTGGGCCATGTTACATGCTGTGCTTGTGTGACCTGTTTTGAATAACTTCTGTTTTTCTGGGAGTTCATAATTGCTTTGTTTTTCACATTTCATACATGTTCCACATTTTCCGTGTGTGTGTTACACTAGGTTATCTGCCATTTCTGAGTTTGCTCTCCAAACGCAGCCTTTTCCCCTGGGGCTTCCTGTCCTGCAGGCTATACCTGGGCTGGTTGTTTCTAGGCCTGCTGCACAGGCTCTGCCTCTGCTTGTCTTCAATGCAGGACCCTGAATGCTTTGTTGTAAACATCCTCTGTCTTGATCTGCTCCCTTGTTTTATTGCAGCCTTTCCTCCAGTAGTTTCCTGGAAAAGGGTACACGGGAAGGTAGATTTCTTATGATGTTATATGTCTGAAAATGTGTTTGTTCTGGTCTCCTATTTGATGAACAGTTTGGCTGGGTATAGAATTCCATATTGACCATCTTTTCCCTCAGAATGTGGAAGGCACTGCTGCCTTGTCTCCCAGCTTCCACATTGCCCTTGAGAAATGTGATGCTGTTTGGATTCCTCATCCTTTATATATGTGGTCTTTTTCCTGTTTAGCAGCTTCTGCTGCTTCTTTGTCCTTGAGGTTTTGTGTTTTGTGGCAACGTACTTGGGTATGGGTGATTTTTCATTCATTGTGCCTGGCACAGTTTTGTAAGATCAGGATAGCTGTGGTTTTTTACTGAGGTACAGTCTCCCTACTAGCAAATACGGAGACTTTTTTTATTGTGAAATATGGCATTTACATCCAGGAATAAGCATATGTTTAGAAATTGTCTAACAAATACCAACTTACGAACCTCTGCCTAGATGGAGCAATGGAGCCTCTGGAGCCTGGGGCACGTGTAACCCTGCTGAGCATGCTACCCCTCCCCCCAAGGGGCTGGCACCCCGAGCTTTCCTCCTGCAACAGTAGGTTTCTCACCTCGCTAAACCGGAGATTTCAGAGTTGTATCAGTCCACCCCTAATTATCAGTGGAATCTCACGGTATGTTGTTCTCTGTGTCTGGCTTTTCTTTTTTTTTTTTTTAATTTTTTAAAAATGTTTATTTTTGAGAGAGATAGAGCATGAACAGAGAGAGGGAGACACAGAATCTGGAGCAGGCTCCAGGCTCTGAGCTGTCAGCACAGAAGCCGGATGCAGGGCTGGAACCACGAGCTGTGAGATCATGACTTGAGCCAAAGTTGGACACTTAACCGACTGAGCCACCCAGGTGCCCCTGTGTCTGGCTTTTCTTGCTCAGTGCCACCTTTTGTGGGATTAATACACATTGCTGTGGGTGACAGCTGTGCTATTTGGTGCTGGGTAGCATTCCATGTGATTGGGCCACAGTTTATTGATCCGTCTTACTATAGATCGCACATTTGCCTTGTTTCCTGTTTTCTGCATTTATGGGTGTTTTCCCATATGGATCCTAAATCTTTCGGGTGTGGACTTGAGGGCAGTAGGCAGGTTGTGGCTGAATGAGCACATAATTTGTTACTCGGGGGCGTTGAGAGTTGGTGGGGCCGGTATGTGTTCTCACCTGGACCATGGTTGTGCCCGGTTGTGCGCTGTAACTTCCTGGGTACGCTGCCCTGGCTGTGGCGTCTGTGCCCCCCACCCCGCGCCAGGCTCCCTGCAGAAGGCCGTGCCCACTGTGCTCCTACCAGCAGTAATTCGGAGTTCGGTCAGCCACCGTCACTAGAATCGGCACTGCTGGGCTTGTTCTGGAACCCCCTGCGGGGACTAGCTTCTCCCCCATTTCCCCATCAGATAAGAAGGCAGAGATCGACATCCTGGCTGCGGAGTATATCTCCACGGTGAAGACGCTTTCTCCAGACCAGCGTGTGGAGCACCTGCAGAAGATCCAGAGCGCCTACAGCAAGTGTAAGGAGTACAGTGATGATAAGGTGCAGCTGGCCATGCAGACCTATGAGATGGTGAGGAGGGGTGGGCCCCGCCCTGTTCTGCGGGAAGAGGGGGTGGCGGGGGGGGGGGGGGGGTGGTGCTGCCCTGTCTGCCGGAAGACACCCTCTGGGTGCCCCGACAAGTCCTCCTTGTGGACTGTGGCACGTGGCATTGGCTGAGTGTTGCGAGCCCGCCGGCTCCTTGTCAAGTCTCGGCAGCGTCTGTAGGTCTCTTCTGTGGGGCCGGGTAACTGTCTCATCCCCGAGCTTTGACCCCATTGCCCTCTCTCTCTTCTTTCTACCGTCTTGGTCTAAATACCTAAGGCATCGGAGGCATTTTCTGTGAGAACCTGTACTCTGAAATCTGTACGTTCTTCAGATTTTTATGTCTTCGCCCCCATTCCATTGCGTTTCACAGCCCCGTGTCTCATTACGGTCTGCCTTCACGGTTTTCCTGAGTGGCAGTTACTCTGTTGAGGTGTCAAAGCATGTGGGGACAAAGACCCCCACATAAACTGGGATGGCGGGCCTTGTTCTATAGCGCTCTGTTAA
The DNA here is from genome assembly GCF_014898765.1 of Herpailurus yagouaroundi. NCBI lineage: Eukaryota > Metazoa > Chordata > Mammalia > Carnivora > Felidae > Herpailurus > Herpailurus yagouaroundi. The sequence continues at coordinate 193,229 of NW_024412433.1, read as the reverse complement.
TTGAAGACTCAACTGAATCCAAGAATGTACGTCCTGGTTGATTTCCAGTGTGTTTGTGATTCCTGAGATGTCCTGCTTCCATTTTTATTTTTTTTTTCAACGTTTATTTATTTTTGGGACAGAGAGAGACAGAGCATGAATGGGGGAGGGGCAGAGAGAGAGGGAGACACAGAATCGGAAACAGGCTCCAGGCTCTGAGCCATCAGCCCAGAGCCTGACTCGGGGCTCGAACTCACGGACCGCGAGATCGTGACCTGGCTGAAGTCGGACGCTTAACCGACTGCGCCACCCAGGCGCCCCCTGCTTCCATTTTTAAATGACTTGCGAGCATCCTTTTCTGTAGGTGGATAAACACATTCGAAGGCTCGATGCAGACCTGGCACGCTTCGAAGCAGACCTGAAGGACAAGATGGAGGGCAGTGACTTTGAAAGCTCCGGAGGACGAGGGTTAAAAAGCAAGTCTGTTAATTTTTCTTCATTTTGTTACCGTTACGTACGGAGTTTTGAAGAGTTTTGTCTGATAAATGTATTAGGAACATTATGGTAAATATCACGTTTGAGTAAATCTTGTCCTGCTTCAGTGAATTCTGTGCAGATAATTGGGGTGTTTATGGTCTTTCAGAAGGTCGAGGTCAGAAAGAAAAAAGAGGCTCCCGAGGTCGTGGCAGGAGGACCTCAGAAGAAGACACTCCAAAGAAAAAGAAGCATAAAGGAGGGTGAGAGGCTCTTTTCCTTGTCTCTTTCTCCCCAGAGGTTACTTAGCGCTAGTATTTACTTAGCATCTAGGAGCACCAGTGGCCGCTAACAGCGAGGAGGCGCTCCCTGCGTGCCCGCTGTGGGTGCGGTTCCACCTGCGCTCGGCAGCCTGACGGGGCTCCTGGGGAGAGTGACCGGCCAAGGTTTTACAGCTGGTGTGCGGGGAGCCGGGTTCGCACAGGGCGGTGTGACTCCAAAACCCACGCTCTGAGCCCCTGTGTGTCCTGCCTTTTGAGTGACATTATAACATTTACTGACATTTCAGGCTGAGCCACACTTCAGCAGCTAAATATATAGCTGTTCGTTGTTTTATGTATAAATATATATTTTGGATATATTCATCATTAAGTTGCGTGACTGTATTTATTAAACAGATGTGTCATTTACCTTGAATTTCAGCATATTTCATTTAAAGCTTTCTCCCACCTGCTCCCCCCACCCCCCTCACTCTTGTATTGCTTCACAGAAGTGACATTTAGACTCAGAAAACGGTAGAGAGCTGAGTAGCTTCTGGGGAGATGGTTCTGATGGTTATGGGGAGATCTCAGGACAGTCCATTCTTGACAAAAAACGGGAGAAGTTTTGGTTCTGTTTAAACTTTTAAGAAACACCCTGAATACCATCTTGCAGTAAATAAATGCAGAAGAAGCAGGTAGTTTAACGAATTCCTCTGAGGCACATCCTGGCCAGTGATTGACCTCAGCCAAAAGTGCTTTCATGGCTCTGTGGAAGCCGTAACCTCCTCCCTCTGCCCCGGGGACCTACGACCCAGACTTACGTGGTGTTTGTTTCCATTCTTTGCAGTTCTGTCCCCTGCGTGTGTGTTCCTGGATGCTATAGTTTAACCTTATTTTTTTCCCTTTTATTTATTTGTTTATATTATTGTTTGTTTATTTTTGAGAGAGAGAGAGAGAGAGAGCGCGCGCGCGCGCGCGCGCGCGCGCGCAAATGGGGGAGGGGCAGAGAGAGAGGAAGACACAGAATCCGAAACAGGCTCCAGGCGCTGAGCTGTCAGCACAGAGCTCAGTGCGGAGCTTGAACCCACGAACTGCGAGATCATGACTTTGACCCAAAGTCGGACACTTAACTGCCTGAGTCACCCAGCCACCCTTTTATTTTTTTCTCTTTTAACTTAACTTTATTAAGGAATGGTTTACATACAATAAGATACTTTAAGTTTATAGTTTAATGCTGTTTTCACTTTCAAGTTATGGAACTCTTCAACCTTTCTATTTCTTCTTGAGTCGGTTTTGGTAATCTGTGTCTTTCAAGGAATTGGTTGTTTCATATAAGTTGTCAGATTTATTGATACCAGGTTGGTCATAATATTACATGATTGTCTTTCTGTTGTAGGATTTTGTACTGATGATTCCTCTTTCAGACCTAATATTGATAATTCATGTCTTCTCTCATTTTGTCTTGATCTTTTCAGAGAATTAGCTTTTGGTTTCATTGACTTTTTTTTTTTTTTTAATGTTTTATTTATTTATTTTGGGAGAGGGTGCAAGCGAGGCAGGGGTGGAGAGAGAGGAGGAGAGAGAATCCCAAGCAGGCTCTGTGACGTCAGTGCAGAGCCTGATGCGGGACTTGATCTCACAAAGCGTGAGATCATGACCTGAGCCAAAATCAAGAATTGGATGTTTGCGCCATCCAGGTGCTTCATGGTTTCATCGGTTTTTATATTTTTTCTGTTGTTTGTTTTCTTTGTCATTGATTTCCGCTTGTATTTTTATTTTTTCTTTCCTGCTATTTGGATTTACTTTTCTTTTTCTGGCTTTTTAAGCTGGAAGTAACTAAGATCAGTGATTTTCATATTTTCCTTTTCTAATATAAGCACTTAAAGCTATAGTTTTTTTTTAAACTATTGTTAAGTCTAATTACTGTTAGCATGTCCCATAAATTTAGGTATGTTTTATTTTTATTTCCTTCAAAATATTTTAAAATTTCCTCTGATTTTCCTTTGACTTATATTTTATGTAGAAGTATGTTTTCAGCTTCCAAGTAATTTGGGATTTTCCAGGTAACTTTGTGATTTCAGTTTCTAATATTTCTGCTGTCATCAGAGAACACTGTATAATTGAAATTCTCTGAAGTCGATGAAGACTTGTGTTATGGTTTATGGTCCGGCCTTGCTGTACATTCCATATGCCCTTGAGAAGAATATTGTGTTTTCTGCTGGTGGCGGCATGTTCTGTAGCTGTTAGTCGGATAACTTGGTTGGCAGTCCTGTTGGTCTTCTGTGTCCTTCCTGACACTCTGTTTACTCACTTGATGAATTACGGAGACAAACATCTTACAGTCTCTAACTCAAGCTGTGGATTTGTCTGTTTCTTCTGTCAGCTTTGCTTCACATGTTTTGAAAGTCTGTTATTTGTTGGAACATATGCATTTAGTTTTTTCTAAAAATAACTGACTCTTCATTGTTAGGAAATTTCCTCCTTTTTCCCTTGTAATATTCTTTGTTTTGAAGTCTACGTGGTCTGATATTATGATAGTTATTCCATTTGTCTTATGATGAGTTTTCGCTTGGTGTGTCTTTTTCCTTTTTCATTCTTTTACTTGCAACACATTTATGCTTTTGTATTTATTTTTTATTTTATTTAACTTTTTTTAACTTTTTATTTATTTTTGAAATAGAGTGTGAGTGGAGGAGGAGCAGAGAGAGGGAGACACAGAATCTGAAGCAGACTCCAGGCTCTGAGCTGTCAGCACAGAGCCTGATGCGGGGCTCGAACTCACAAACCGTGAGATCATGACCTGAGCCGAAGTCGGACGCTTAACCGGCTGAGCCACCCGGGCGCCCCTATGCTTTTGTATTTAGAGTGGGTTTATTTTTTTAAGTTTATTTATTTATTTTGAGAGAGAGCACGAACAGGGGAGGGAGGGAGGGAGGGACAGAGAGAGAGAGAGAGAGAGAGAGAGAGAGAGAATCCCAAGCAGGTTTTGCACCATCAGCACAGAGTACAACACAGGGCTTGATTGCATGAACTATGAGATCGTGACCTGAGCAGAAATGAAGAGTTGGACACTCCACCAACTGAGCCACCCAGGCGCCCCTCGAGTGGGTTTCCTGAAGGCAGCGAAGTTGAGTCTCGCTTTTTTTTTTTTTTAATCTAGTCTGACAGTGTCTCCCTTTTCACTGCAATGTTTAGAGTACTCAGATTTAACATCATTACCAATATGATTGGATTTGAACTTACCTTCTGCTGGTAGTTGTCCGCTTGTGCGTCTCTTAGTTTAGTGTCTTCTTTTAGATTAATCATGTATTAGAAAATTTTATTTTAAAATCTTTATCCATTTTTGAGAGAGAGAGACAGAGTGCGAGTGGAGGAGGAATAGAGGGAGAGGGAGATGCAGAATCCAAAGCAGGCTCCAGGCTCTGAGCCATCAGCACAGAGCCGCACGCGGGGCCTGAACTCATGAACTGTGAGATCATGACCTGAGCCGAAGTTGGACGCTCAACCGACTGAGCCACCCAGGCGCTCCGTATGTATTTTTTTGAGTACATGTTTTGGTATTCTGTTTTAAGGACTGTTCTAGTGTGTCTTCCCTGTTCATGGACTTACCACAGTGAACTTCTAATGATATTACCCTGTTTTGTGTGTAATGTAAGAACCCACACGAGTTGTTTTTCCTCGTGCCTTCTGTGCCGTCGTCAAAAGTTCTGCTTCTACGCGTGATAATTTGCCTCACAACATATTGTTATTATTTTAGGTCTAAACCACTGATAATGTTAGTGTTCATAACTAACATTAGTGTTATGAAACACGAGGAAGGGTTTTATTGTCACTCCATGTACGTACCGTTTCCGCTGCCTTTGTTTCTTTACGGACGTGAGGATTTCCCTCTGCTGTCCTCTCTCTCCTGCTAAAGAACTGCCTTCAACGTTGTTCTACACTGTGGGTCTGCTGATGCTGAGGTGTTTTCTCAAAATTTTCTTGTCTGGAAATGTCTATTTTATCTCTTTTTTTTTAAGGCTATTTCTGTTGGACTCAGAATTTTAGTTGACTTTTCCCAGCACTAAAGATATTTCCTTCCCTGGTATCCTCTATCTTGCACGGATTCTGATGAGAAAGCCTTTTCTTTGATCTTCTGAATGTACGTGGCTTTATTTGTTTTTGCTGCTTCTAAGATATCCATTCGGCAATTTGATTTTTAACAACTTAATTATGATCTGTCCCGGTGTGGATCTTTTGTATATATTTGGCTTAGACCTCATCGAGAACTTCTTGGAACTATTGGTTTGTAGTTTGTATGAAATTGGGAAAATTTTCAGATGTTCTTCAGACAGTTCTGCTTCCCTTTTGGCTTTTTATGGACCTTCAATTACATGTATGCTGGCATGATATTTTCCGGCAGTTCACTGAGGCTCAGCTCGTTTGTTGTTGTCGGTGGTGGTGGTTTTTTTTTCCTCAACGTTTTTCTTCCTATGCTTCTGTTTGGATAGTTTGTATTACTTTGTCTTCAGGTCTTCTTCCTTAGTGTCTAACTTAATCTTCTTTTAGTGAATCTTTCATTTAAGAGCTTTTTTTTGTAAAGAAGTTCTGTTTACACCGTATTTATTAAGTACTATTCAACGGTTCCCTTATTACATTTATGTTTTCCTTTCTCCTTGAGCATACACATTTATGATAGCTTTCTGAAAGATCTTCTTTTCTGATTCTGTCATTTCCAGGGGTTTTTTCTTTCTTTTTTAAAAACCTATTTATTGGGACACCTGGGTGCTCAGTTGGTTGCGTGTCTGACTCTTGATTTCAGCTCAGGTCATGCTCTCAGGGTTGTGGGATAGAGCCCCGTGTTGGGCTCCGTGCTGAGAGTAGAGCTTGCTCGAGGTTCTCTCTCTCTCTCCTCTGCCTTTCTCTTCTCGTGCTCTTTCTCTCTAAAATGAAGAAAGAAAAGAAAAGCATGCTAAAAAACCCCCAATTTATTAAGGCATGAGTGAGGTACAAAAAGCTGTCCATGCGTAATGCGTAGTCTGTTTCTGACTCATTTTTCTCCTGGTTGAAGTCACATTTTCCTACTTCTTCACACATCTAGTGATTTTTTTATGGGATGATAGACAATGTGAATGTGTGTTGTTGAGTGTCCAGATTTTGTTGTCTTCGTTCAACAGGTATTGAATTTATTTTCCAATTTTTTGGTCAATAGTTTAATTACCTGTGGATCAACTTGATCCTTTGCAGGCACATGTTTAACCTTTGTAAAAAAAAAAAAAAAATCCGTTTTTCTTAATGTTTATTTGTTTATTTTATTTGAGAGACACTGAGTGCGAGCAGGGGAGGGGCAGAGAGAGAGGGAGACACAGAATCTGAAACAGGCTCCAGGCTCTGAGCTGTCAGCACAGAGCCTGATGCGGGGCTTGAACCCATGAACCGTGAGATCATGACCTGAACCCAAGTCGGACGCTTAACCGACTGAGCCACTCAGGTGCTCCAAAAACCCTCTCTTCTTAAAGGGCTAGATGGTAAACATTTTAAGCTTATAGGCCGTGTTGTCTTTGCTGTGACCACTCAGTTCTGCTATTTTATATCAAAAGCATCCACAGAAAATATGTGGCTGTGTTTCAATAAAACTTTATTTACAGAAACAGACCACCAACGCCTAGGTTAGGGTAGCCTTACTGTAGGGTTGGTTAAGCCGTACTGCTAAGGTATAGCCCTTCTGGGTTCTCTTCTGAATGCTGTTTGTGTTTAGCGAGGCCTCTCCTTGCTGGCCGCGTGGAGCGAGTGTGACGAGTCTGTGTGTGAGCTCTGGCGAGTTCAGCTCCCAGCCGCCCTGTACCCTCTTCCAGGACTCAGGGACCCTCACCTGTGCACAGCTTAGTTTTTTGCTGAAAACTTAAAGGGGTCCCTCTGCAGATTTCGGGAGCACATTCTCTTACTTCCTCCTTTCTAGCAACCTGCCACCAAATGCCAGCAGCCTTGCCCTCCTGGAACTTTGGTTTTTCCCTCAGTTCTAGACCTCCATGCTGCGTTTGGTTTTCGTCTCGGTGGACTGGAGTGTGGGAAGTGCCTCCAGCAGGAAGCCGACACGATTGCAGGGCTCGCCTCGGTTACCTTCTCTCGGGCCGCCGTCCTGTGCTGCCCGCGGTCAGCGTCTGAAGAGCCGTCGCGTGTTTCGTCCGGTTTTCTCCCTGTTCACGGTGGGGGGCACGTTTGGTGCCTGTTGTTATATCCTGGTCAGAAACGGAAGGTTTTTTCTTTTCTCCTTTAGACGAGCCCTGTAGTCTCTCTCACGCGTCAGTTTTTCTCCATCCCTTTCCTTTCTTCACAGCTTTCCTTCTGCGGAGCCCAGACTGTGTGACTCCCGGCATTTCCTGGAGTCTAGATCTCGCTGACAGATGTCAGTACATCCTCTCTCAGCATCATCATGGGGGGGGGTCTCCTCCCGTGCTCGGTGGATTTGTTCCATCTGTGACCGGGGGAGCTTTCGCGTGTGCTCCCGCTTGCGCCAGAGTTCTGGAGGTCTGGTGGGGCACCTGAGGCTGGGCCAAAAACACGGCCCGCAGACGGGATCGAAAGGGCCCGGCCCTTGGTGGGTCTCCTTCGACTGGCTGACATATGAGCGGTCAGACCGAGTCAGTTCCGGGTGGACGAGACCAGCAGCAGGACGTCTCGTACGTGGCGTTCTCCATTCTCGAACACCCTTTGATTCCTTTTTGTACAGATTTTAGTTCCTCTTTGGAGAGTCTCCCTGTTTGCAGTCACGTTATTCAGATTTTCTTTGTAACAGCTGCTTCAAGCCCTTGTCTGCTCATTTGCACATCGGGTCATTTGTGGCTCTGCTTCTATTAGCTTTTTCGTGACTTTCACTCACGTTTTCCTGCTCTTTTTCCCGTCCTGTAGTTTTTTTTGTTGTCTGTCTGACTTTAGGTATAAGAGGAACCCGGAGGGTGAGATTTCTGCCGTTCCCCCAGAAGGAGTTCATTTTGCTCTCAGTCCAGGCAAATGGAGCAGGCTGGAGGCCAGTGGCCACTCTACCTGGGCCCTGTCCCCTGTCCCCTCTGATGTCAAAGGTCTCACGATGGAAGACCCCCCCCCCCCCAGTTCTCAGTGGGGGACCCAGGGTTTATTTCCCCCTCCTGAAAGGCGCCTGTGTGGCTAGTCCACGCCCTGGCTTTCCTTTCTTGTCTCCTGCCTGTGTTGCTCCTGGGGTTGGCGGAGGTGTGGAGGACAGGCCGCTGTACAGAGGCGGGCCCCTCCCCTGAGAATATGGCTCAGCGCTCAGCCTTTCTGCCGCTCTGCAGCCTCTGTGCCGCCCCCAGGTTCAGCGAATGACTGTGGGGTCACGGCTGCCCCACATATAGAGCTCTCATGTGTCGGTGGCCGTGCCGGCTCTGTGTGGCCCCCAGAGGGCGGGCAGCCCTCGGCTAAGCCCGGGACACAGATGGCCTGCCCACTTGGCCACTGCCCTTCCCTTGGCCTTAGGGCCTTGTCACACCACAGCTTTCCGGTGTCTGGAAAATGTGGTTTTAGCAACTTGTTGGGTTTGGTTTTTTGACTCGTGGCGGCAGGGCTCCGAGTCTTCCTGCTCCACGCTGCTCAGAACCGAAAGGCGTGGTGGCCTTTTCTGGAGACAGCAGGCGCTCTCGTTGGCCGCCTCCCCACGGGTCCCTCACAGGGAACGAGGCCCCAGCTCTCAGACGCGGTTAGAGCTTCCCTGGCGGGGGTACACCTGCCTGTGCCGCAGACCTCACGGTGACGCACGAGTCTCGCCGCCACCTGTGTGGACACACTGGAGATGGCTGGGCGCGTGGCTTTTCCCTCGGCAGAGCCGTGACGGCGTGTGCGTCGCTGACCGCTGTCTGATGGCGCCGAGGAGGCGGGTATCCGGCCCTTTGTGCTGGGCTGGCTGCAGAGGAGGAGCGGGGCACGTCGGGTGGCGACGTGTGCAGAGCGCCTGGGCGGGTCCGGCCGGGCCCGGCCCGTCCGTGCGAATCCCTTCTCGGGCCCCCGAGCAGCACTGTACGGAGGTCAGGACGGGCCACGGGGGCCGCTGACGTGAGGGGTGTGTGAGGGGCACCGGGCCCGCCCTGAAGTCTGGCTCTGATTCGTGCCTGGAAAGCACATCGGGCAGTTGGAGGTTTAGGCACGGGAGGGGGGATCCCTGGCAGTGCCTGGTGAGGGATGCCTGCGATGTCCCGGGAAATCGGCTCGGAGGACACTTGTTGTGCCCAGTAGTGTCGGAGTGAGGTGGCCAGCACGGCCGATACGGGGTCTCCAGCCTGCCTGGCAGGTGGGAAAGACCTCCTGGCAGCCCTTCACCCGCCCACCCCAGAGCCCCCTCAGGTGAGACCGGAGAGGAGGTGCCCAGGGGCGATCCCAGGCCGCCTCGCCGGTTGGGTGGCGCCCTTGAACCTGGGGGACAGGTGCTCAGGTCAGATGTCAGCTCGCGGTGTGAGAGCTCAGTCCAGCTTCGCAAGCAGAACGCACAGGGCCGCCGAAGTGCGGTCGGCACACGGAAGGCGCGTGCCCTGGGGCGTTTGGGGGTGACCCCACCGCAGGTTGGCACCAGTCCTCCAGGTGAGTCTCGGGGAGGAAACCCCACCGATCCAGCAGGGGGTGAGACACGGTGTCAGAGGCCAGCTTGAGAAATCGAGGTTTGGCGGAAAACAGAGGAAACCACGTCCTAGTCTGGAGAGTTGCCTGAAACGTTTTGAAAGCATGTGGACGGGACACCTTTTTGTGATGCACACGGATTTCGGATAAACAGAGAAAGTCCTGCCTCTTCCCAGAGACAGAGAGCAGGTCACTTACAAAGAGAAGAGGCTTAGACAGGCCTTGGGGCCCTCATGGGCAGCACTGCCTCCAGCGAGCAGCACTCAGGCCAGAGGCGGCACTGGCAAAGAGGACACTGTTGCTGGGGGGGGTGGGGGGGGCTGGTAGGGA